>NW_026511175.1:112500-136895 GCF_027579735.1 Bombina bombina | reverse complement strand
TCATATATTGTGTGACCCTAGGAAATAGCAGAACTAAATGTGCGTCATATATTGTGTGACCCTAGGAAATAGCAGAACTAAATGTGCGTCATATATTGTGTGACCCTAGGAAATAGCAGAACTAAATGTGTGTCATATATTGTGTGACCCTAGGCAATAGCAGAAGTAAATGTGTGTCATATACTGTGTGACCCTAGTAAAAAGCAGAACTAAATGTGTGTCATACATTGTGTGACCCTTGAAAAAACAGATCTAAATGTGTGTTTTATACTAAATTTGTATCATATACTGTGTGACCCTAGTAAAAAGCAGAACTAAATGTACGTCATATATTGTGTGACCCTAGGAAATAGCAGAACTAAATGTGTGTCATAAACTGTGTGACCCTAGTAAAAATCAGAATTAAATGTGTATCATATAATGTGCGACCCTAGTAAAAAGCAGAACTAAATGTGTATCATATAAAGTGCAACCCTAGTAAAAAGCAGAACTAAATGTGTGTCATATATTGTGTGACCCTAGGAAATAGCAGAATTAAATGTGTGTCATATACTGTGTGACCCTAGTAAAAAGCAGAACTAAATGTGTGTCATATACTGTGTGACCCTAGGAAAAAGCAGAACTAAAAATGTGTCATATAATCTGCGACCCTAGTAAAAAGCAGAACTAAATGTGAGTCATATACTGTGTGACCCTAGGAAAAAGCAGAACTAAATGTGTGTCATATAATGTGCGACCCTAGTAAAAAGCAGAACTAAATGTGCGTCATATACTGTGTGACCCTAGTAAAAAGCGGAACTAAATGTGTGTGTCATATACTGTGTGACCCTAGTAAAAAGCAGAACTAAATGTGTGTGTCATATACTGTGTGACCCTAGGAAAAAGCAGAACTAAATGTGTGTGTCATATACTGTGTGACCCTAGTAAAAAGGAGAACTAAATGTGTGTGTCATATACTGTGTGACCCTAGTAAAAAACAGAACTAAATGTGTGTGTCATATACTGTGTGACCCTAGGAAAAAGCAGAACTAAATGTGTGTGTCATATACTGTGTGACCCTAGTAAAAAGCAGAACTAAATGTGTGTGTCATATACTGTGTGACCCTAGTAAAAAGCAGAACTAAATGTGTGTATAATATACTGTGTGACCCTAGGAAAAAGCAGAACTAAATGTGTATCATATACTGTGTGACCCTAGTAAAAAGCAGAACTAAATGTGTGTCATATACTGTGTGACCCTAGTAAAAAGCAGGACTAAATTTGTGTTGTATACTGTGTGACCCTATGAAAAAGCAGAACTAAATGTGTGTGTCATATACTGTGTGACCCTAGGAAAAAGCAGAACTAAATGTGTATCATATAATGTGCGACCCTAGGAAAAAGCAGAACTAAATGTGTGTCATATATTGTGTGACCCTAGTAAAAAGCAGAACTAAATGTGTATCATATACTGTGTGACCCTAGTAAAAAGCAGAACTAATTGTGTGTCATATACTGTGTGACCCTAGTAAAAAGCAGAACTAAATGTGTGTCATATACTGTGTGACCCTAGTAAAAAGCAGAACTAAATGTGTATCATATAATGTGTGACCCTAGTAAAAAGCAGAACTAAATGTTTGTCATATACTGTGTGACCCTAGTAAAAAGCAGAACTAAATGTGTATCATATAATGTGTGACCCTAGTAAAAATCAGAATTAAATGTGTATCATATAATGTGCGACCCTAGTAAAAAGCAGAACTAAATGTGTATCATATAATGTGCGACCCTAGTAAAAAGCAGAACTAAATGTGTGTCATATATTGTGTGACCCTAGGAAATAGCAGAACTAAAAGTGTGTCAAATAATCTGCGACCCTAGTAAAAAGCAGAACTAAATGTGCGTCATATACTGTGTGACCCTAGTAAAAAGCAGAACTAAATGTGCGTCATATAATGTGCGACCCTAGTAAAAAGCAGAACTAAATGTGTATCATATACTGTGTGACCCTAGTAAAAAGCGGAACTAAATGTGTGTGTCATATACTGTGTGACCCTAGTAAAAAGCAGAACTAAATGTGTGTGTCATATACTGTGTGACCCTAGTAAAAAGCAGAACTAAATGTGTGTGTCATATACTGTGTGACCCTAGGAAAAAGCAGAACTAAATGTGTGTGTCATATACTGTGTGACCCTAGGAAAAAGCAGAACTAAATGTGTGTGTCATATACTGTGTGACCCTAGGAAAAAGCAGAACTAAATGTGTATGTCATATACTGTGTGACCCTAGTAAAAAGCAGAACTAAATGTGTGTGTCATATACTGTGTGACCCTAGTAAAAAGCAGAACTAAATGTGTGTATAATATACTGTGTGACCCTAGGAAAAAGCAGAACTAAATGTGTATCATATACTGTGTGCCATACCATAATGAGGAAGCAAAAGCGGACGGCTGAAATTCAGTGAAGTAAAAGTCCTTTATTTGAAGAAATCTTTAAAAACAAGTGGTCAAAAAGCAGAAAGTGCATGTTCAGAGCGCACACATAAGCACCAAGGGATAGGCTTGCTTACGCGTTTCGGCTGTAAGCCGTAATCATAGCATAGGTGAGCCTACTCCAGGTGCAATTTATACACATATTAATTACAGTGACGTCAGTAAAACCAAAGGGAGTTTAAAACAAAGTCACTCCTCTTAAAGTGCTAACTAGATTTAGAAGTGCTTGTTACTGGCCACAGTCCTGTACAAGATATATACTACTACATGTCAATAATATAAATCAGGTTTAAAGAATAGTACAAGGGCAGACCATAGCAAATAGGGGTGTATACATATACATAGTACATACATGATGATAAAGAATCGTGAGCCGCTAAGTTATACTACTACGTGTGTTCCCATGGATACCTTAATCTCCTACATGTATTCCAATGGATCAAACATCATGATACCTTAATAATGAAAAGTGTATGCTCATATATAAAACACCGAATGTAGTTAGTAATGTAGTATTATAGTTAAATGGAATATCAATGTACATGTATGTATGCTCATACATACAACACCAAATGTTGTTAGTAATGTGGTATTATAGTTAAATGGAGTATCAATGTACATGTATGTATGAGCATATTACAGTGTAAACACAGACATCATGGCACATGTTAATATTCGTGGTAATATCAATCTTATGTTGTGATTTGAGGGTTTAAGGTGCTGTGGGTCCCCTCATCTTGGACAGTGTAAACCCTACTCCCAATAATTGATAAGATCAAATTCGGAGTTAAGTCCATAGGGGACTCTAGTCCCTAATTTGAAGATCCACAGCATCTCCCTTTTCCCCAACATCACATCCCTATCTCCTCCTCTCTTGGGGTATGGGATCATGTCAATGGGTTGCCAGGAGAAGCAGGTAAGGTCTTGATTGTGTACTACTGCAAAATGGTTCACCAAAGGGGTGGTAGCCTTGCCAACACGTATAGTGGAAAGATGTTCCCTCATTCGTGATCTAACATCCCTGGTTGTGAGTCCTACATATTGCTTACCGCATCGAGTGCAAGTGATGCAGTACACAATATATGTAGATGTACAATTGAGACAGAAATTGATGTCATATACCTTCCCTGTAACAGAGGACCTAAAGGTATCCGATATAGTCAAATAGTCACATGCACCACATCTGGAGCTGCCACATCTGTAGGAGCCTTTGCTTGTGAGCCATGAGCTAGCCTGGGATGGTGATTTCTTAAGGACTGTGGGTGACAATATATTGCCTAATGTGCGGTTCCTCCGATAGGAGCATCTCACACCTTCCTGTACACATCCTAATAATCTCTCATCTGCTATAAGCATTTTAAAATGATGTTTCACAATTTTACATACATCTGCATACTGTGAACTGTAATCAGTTACAAAAGTGACACCTTTGTGTGTCTCTACAGTTTTGGATCTATTTTGTAATAGGTCCGATCTATGTATTTTGGAAACATCATTAAAGGCCCTGTTCACAGTTTTACGTTGGTAACCTCTCTGCAAGAGGCGCTTGTGAACTTCCTTCATTTGAGCTCGGCCCTCCATATCATCAGTGCAGTTTCTTTTTGCCCTGATGAGCTGACCTTTGGCAATAGCGTATGGAACATGTTTGGGGTGGCAACTACTTGCATGTAACAACGAGTTGCCAGAGATTGGTTTCCTATACAGGCTAGAATAGATTCTACCTTCCCTGCTACCCCTTAGGGTTATGTCCAGGAAATTAATCTTGATCTTTTGGATCTCATACGTGAATTTTAGGCCTATCGTGTTGGAGTTAATGTTTAGTATAAAATCTGTCATAGCAGTCTCACTTCCACTCCAGATAAAAATCAAATCGTCGATAAAGCGACGAAAGAATATAATCTGGGACTTGTGGACATTTCTATCTCCAAAGACGTGGGACAGCTCCCACCAACCCATAAACAGGTTGGCATAGGAGGGGGCAAACTTAGCCCCCATAGCTGTCCCACGCCTCTGGAGATAGAACGTGCCCTCAAATTCAAAGAAATTATGGGTCAAAAGGAAGCGGGTAACCCTCAACACAAAGGTCTGAAAATCTTGAGAGAGGTCAGACCATTCCTGTAGGAAAAATGCAATAGCCTCTACTCCTCTATCATGAGGGATAGAGGAGTATAGGGCTGTGACATCAATAGTCACCCAACTATACAAGTCACTGTCCCACTTTACATCATCAACCAAATTGATCAAGTGTTTAGTGTCTCTCAAGAAGCTAGGCAAAGCTTCAACAAAGGGATTGAGTACCATATCCAACCACTGGGAAAGGTGCTCAAAAAGAGACCCAATCCCGCTGACTATAGGGCGGCCCTGGACATTATCAAGGTATCATATACTGTGTGACCCTAGTAAAAACCAGAACTAAATGTGTGTCATATACTGTGTGACCCTAGTAAAAAGCAGAACTAAATGTGTGTGTCATATACTGTGTGACCCTAGTAAAAACAGAACTAAATGTGTGTCATATACTGTGTGACCCTAGTAAAAACAGAACTAAATGTGTGTCATATACTGTGTGACCCTAGTAAAAAGCAGAACTAAATGTGTGTCATATACTGTGTGACCCTAGTAAAAAGCAGGACTAAATGTGTGTTGTATACTGTGTGACCCTATGAAAAAGCAGAACTAAATGTGTGTGTCATATACTGTGTGACCCTAGGAAAAAGCAGAACTAAATGTGTATCATATAATGTGCGACCCTAGGAAAAAGCAGAACTAAATGTGTATCATATACTGTGTGACCCTAGTAAAAAGCAGAACTAAATGTGAGTCATATACTGTGTGACCCTAGGAAAAAGCAGAACTAAATGAGTATCATATAATGTGCGACCCTAGGAAAAAGCAGAACTAAATGTGTGTCATATATTGTGCGACCCTATTAAAAAGCAGAAATAAATGTGTGTCATATACTGTGTGACCCTAGTAAAAAGCAGAACTAAATGTGTGTCATATACTGTGTGACCCTAGTAAAAAGCAGAACTAAATGTGTGTCATATATTGTGCGACCCTATTAAAAAGCAGAAATAGATGTGTGTCATATACTGTGTGACCCTAGTAAAAAGCAGAACTAAATGTGTATCATATACTGTGTGACCCTAGGAAAAAGCAGAACTAAATGTGTGTCATATACTGTGTGACCCTAGGAAAAAGCAGAAATAAATTTGTGTCATATACTGTGTGACCCTAGTAAAAAGCAGAACTATATGTGTATCATATACTGTGTGACCCTAGGAAAAAGCAGACCTAAAAGTGTATCATATACTGTGTGACCCTAGGAAAAAGCAGAACTAAATGTGTGTCATATACTGTGTGACCGTAGGAAAAAGCAGAACTAAATATGTGTCATATATTGCGTGACCGTAGGAAAAAGCAAAACTAAATGTGTGTCATATACTGTGTGACCCTAGTAAAAAGCAGAACTAAATGTGTGTCATATATTGTGCGACCCTATTAAAAAGCAGAAATAAATGTGTGTCATATACTGTGTGACCCTAGTAAAAAGCAGAACTAAATGTGTATCATATACTGTGTGACCCTAGTAAAAAAACAGAACTAAATGTGTATCATATACTGTGTGACCCTAGGAAAAAGCAGAACTAAATGTGTGTCATATACTGTGTGACCCTAGGAAAAAGCAGAAATAAATGTGTGTCATATACTGTGTGACCCTAGTAAAAAGCAGAACTAAATGTGTATCATATACTGTGTGACCCTAGGAAAAAGCAGACCTAAAAGTGTATCATATACTGTGTGACCCTAGGAAAAAGCAGAACTAAATGTGTGTCATATACTGTGTGACCGTAGGAAAAAGCAGAATTAAATGTGTGTCATATATTGCGTGACCGTAGGAAAAAGCAGAACTAAATGTGTGTCATATACTGTGTGACCCTAGAAAAAAACAGAACTAAATGTGTGTGTCATATACTGTGTGACCCTAGGAAATAGCAGACCTAAAAGTGTATCATATACTGTGTGACCCTAGGAAAAAGCAGAACTAAATGTGTGTCATATACTGTGTGACCGTAGGAAAAAGCAGAACTAAATGTGTGTCATATATTGCGTGACCGTAGGAAAAAGCAGAACTAAATGTGTGTCATATACTGTGTGACCCTAGAAAAAAACAGAACTAAATGTGTGTGGCATATACTGTGTGACCCTAGGAAAAAGCAGACCTAAAAGTGTATCATATACTGTGTGACCCTAGGAAAAAGCAGAACTAAATGTGTGTCATATACTGTGTGACCGTAGGAAAAAGCAGATCTAAATGTGTGTCATATATTGCGTGACCGTAGGAAAAAGCAGAACTAAATGTGTGTCATATACTGTGTGACCCTAGTAAAAAGCAGAACTAAATGTGTGTCATATATTGTGCGACCCTATTAAAAAGCAGAAATAAATGTGTGTCATATACTGTGTGACCCTAGTAAAAAGCAGAACTAAATGTGTATCATATACTGTGTGACCCTAGTAAAAAAACAGAACTAAATGTGTATCATATATTGTGTGACCCTAGGAAAAAGCAGAACTAAATGTGTGTCATATACTGTGTGACCCTAGGAAAAAGCAGAAATAAATGTGTGTCATATACTGTGTGACCCTAGTAAAAAGCAGAACTAAATGTGTATCATATACTGTGTGACCCTAGGAAAAAGCAGACCTAAAAGTGTATCATATACTGTGTGACCCTAGGAAAAAGCAGAACTAAATGTGTGTCATATACTGTGTGACCCTAGGAAAAAGCAGAACTAAATGTGTGTCATATACTGTGTGACCCTAGGAAAAAGCAGAACTAAATGTGTGTCATATACTGTGTGACCCTAGGAAAAAGCAGAACTAAATGTGTGCCATATACTGTGTGACCCTAGGAAAAAGCAGAACTAAATGTGTGTCATATACTATGTGACCCTAGGAAAAAGCAGAACTAAATGTGTGTCATATACTGTGTGACCCTAGGAAATAGCAGAACTAAATGTGTGCCATATACTGTGTGACCTTAGGAAAAAGCAGAACTAAATGTGTATCATATACTGTGTGACCCTAGTAAAAAGCAGAACTAAATGTGTGTCATATATTGTGTGACCCTAGTAAAAAGCAGAACTAAATGTGTATCATATACTGTGTGACCCTAGTAAAAAGCAGAACTAAATGTGTGTTATATACTGTGTGACCCTAGTAAAAAGCAGAACTAAATGTGTGTCATATACTGTGTGACCCAGGGAAAAAGCAGAACTAAATGTGTGTCATATACTGTGTGACCCTAGTAAAAACAGAACTAAATGTGCGTCATATACTGTGTGACCCTAGTAAAAAGCAGAACTAAATGTGTGTCATATACTGTGTGACCCTAGTAAAAAGCAGAACTAAATGTTTGTCATATACTGTGTGACCCTAGTAAAAAGCAGAACTAAATGTGTGTCATATACTGTGTGACCTTAGTAAAAACAGAACTAAATGTGCGTCATATACTGTGTGACCCTAGTAAAAAGCAGAACTTAATGTGTGTCATATACTGTGTGACCGTAGTAAAAAGCAGAACTAAGTGTGTGTCATATACTGTGTGACCCTAGGAAAAAGCAGAACTAAATGTGTGTCATATACTGTGTGACCTTAGGAAAAAGCAGAACTAAAGGTGTGTCATATATTGTGTGATCCTAGTAAAAAGCAGAACTAAAAGTGTGTCATATACTGTGTGACCCTAGTAAAAAGCAGAACTAAAAGTGTGTCATATACTGTGTGACCCTAGTAAAAACAGAACTAAATGTGCGTCATATGCTGTGTGACCCTAGTAAAAAGCAGAACTAAATGTGTGTCATATACTGTGTGACCCTAGTAAAAAGCAGAACTAAATGTGTGTCATATACTGTGTGACCCTAGTAAAAAGCAGAACTAAATGTGTGTCATATACTGTGTGACCCTAGTAAAAACAGAACTAAATGTGCGTCATATACTGTGTGACCCTAGTAAAAAGCAGAACTAAATGTGTGTCATATACTGTGTGATCGTAGTAAAAAGCAGAACTAAATATGTGTCATATACTGTGTGACCCTAGTAAAAAGCAGAACTAAAAGTGTGTCATATAACTTGTGACCCTAGTAAAAAGCAGAACTAAATGTGTGTCATATACTGTGTGACCGTAGGAAAAAGCAGAACTAAAAGTGTGTCATATATTGTGTGACCCTAGTAAAAAGCAGAACTAAAAGTGTGTCATATACTGTGTGACCCTAGTAAAAAGCAGAACTAAATGTGTGTCATATACTGTGTGACCCTAGTAATAAGCAGAACTAAATGTGTGTCATATACTGTGTGACCCTAGTAAAAAGCAGAACTAAAAGTGTGTCATATACTGTGTGACCCTAGTAAAAAGCAGAACTAAATGTGTGTGTCATATACTGTGTGACCCTAGTAAAAAGCAGAACCAAATGTGCGTCATATACTTGGGGGTAGTTATCAACGTGTCAACTTTCCTGCCTTCGCCGGCCCAATACGCCCGCCTAAGCTTGCCTCACATCGCCGCCGCGGACCTGAAAAAATTCGCCTAAGTTATCAAGTAAAGCTGTCAAAAAGCCGCGGGGCGATGAGCAGCGGACTGTGAGAGTTATCACTCATCCGATCTCGCTGCTCTTCGGCTGTTTGACAGCTTTCTTGCTAGCCTGTCACTAAGCACTCACACTAAACTACACTGTTCTACCCCCTATACCGGCGCCCCCGGAGCCCCCTGCAACTAAATAAAGTTACTAACCCCTAAACCGCCGCTCCTAGACCCTGCCGCAAGTCTTATAAATGTATTAACCCCTAAACAGCCGCTCCCGGACACCGCTGCTACCTACATTATACCTAGTAACTCCTATCCTGCCCCCCCATACCGTCGCCCTCTATAATAAAGTTATTAACCCCTATCCTGCTGATCTCGCACCTCGCCGCAAATAAATAAATAGTTTAACCCCTAAACCGCCGCTCCCTGAACCCGCCGCAACCTATATTAAATTTATTAACGCCTATCCTGCCCCCCCTACACCGTCGCCACCTATAATAAATTTATTAACCCCTATCCTGCCCCCCACTACACTGCCGCCACTGTAATAAAATTATTAACCCCTAAACCTAAGTCTAACACTAACCCTAACACCCCCCTAACTTAAATATTAATTAAATAAATCTAAATAATATTTCTATTATGAACTAAGTTAATCCTATTTAAAACTAAATACTTACCTATAAAATAAACCCTAATATAGCTACAATATAAATAATAATTATATTGTAGCTATCTTAGGATTTAATTTTATTTTACAGGCACCTTTCAATTTATTTTAACTAGGTACAATAGCTATTAAATAGTTATTAACTATTTAATAGCTTACCTAGCTAAAATAAAGAGAAATGTACCTGTAAACTAACACCTAACACTACACTATACTTAAATAAATTATTCCTATTTAAAACTAAATACTTACCTGTAAAATAAACCCTAAGATAGCTACAATGTAATTAATAATTACATTGTAGCTATCTTAGGATTTATATTTATTTTACAGGTAACATTGTATTTATTTTAGCTAGTTAGAATAGTTATTAAATAGTTATTAACTATTTAATAACTACCTAGCTAAAAGAAATACAAAATTACCTGTAAAATAAATCCTAACCTAAGTTACAATTAAACCTAACCCTACACTATCATTAAATTACTTAAATAAATTACCTACAAATAACTACAATTAAATACAATTACATAAACTAACTAAAGTACAAAAAATAAAAAAAGCTAAGATACAAAAAATAAAAAAAATAAGTTACAAACATTTAAAAAAATATTACAACAATTTTAAGCTACTTACACCTAATCTAAGCCCCCTAATAAAATAACAAACCCCCCAAAATAAAAAAATGCCCTACCCTATTCTACATTAAGTTCAAAGCTCTTTTACCTTACCAGCCCTTAAAAGGGCCTTTTGTGGGGGCATGCCCCAAGGAGTTCAGCTCTTTTGCCTGTAAAAGAAAAATACACCCCCCCAACATTAAAACCCACCACCCACATACCCCTAATCTAACCCAAAGCCCCCTTAAAATAATCCAATCAGCCAATCAGATTGAGTTCGCATTCTATTGGCTGTTCCGATCAGCCAATAGAATGCGAGCTCAATCTGATTGGCTGATTGGATCAGCCAATCGGATTGAACTTGAATCTGATTGGCTGATTCCATCAGCCAATCAGATTTTTCCTACCTTAATTCCGATTGGCTGATAGAATCCTATCAGCCAATCGGAATTGAAGGGACGCCATCTTGGATGACGTCCCTTAAAGGAGCCTTCATTCATCGGTAGTCCGTCGGGAAAGAAGGATGTTCCGCGTCGGCGGGATGAAGATTCAAGACCCGGCTTCGAAGATGACCTCGCCCGGATAGAAGACTTCTTCAGCACCTCTTGGAAGATGAGCTCGCCCGGATGGAAGATTTCTTCAGCGCCGCTTGGAGGATCACTTCATCGGATGGAAGATTTCTTCAGCGCCCCTTGGATGATCACTTCTGTCGGTCCGGATGTCCTCTTCAGTTCCATCGGTGGCTCGGCTGAGTGAAGAAGACTAAAGGTAGGATGATCTTCAGGGGATTAGTGTTAGGTTATTTTAAGTGGTTATGTTCCGATCAGCCAATAGAATGCGAGCTCAATCTGATTGGCTGATTGGATCAGCCAATCGGATTGAACTTGATTCTGATTGGCTGATTCCATCAGCCAATCAGAATATTCCTACCTTAATTCCGATTGGCTGATAGAATCCTATCAGCCAATCGGAAGTCGAGGGACGCCATCTTGGATGACATCCCTTAAAGGAACCGTCATTCTTCAGTTGGACGTCGCCGGAAGAAGATGGGTCCGCGGTGGAGGTCTTCAGGATGGAGCCGGTCGTCATCGGATGAAGATAGAAGATGCCGCTTGGATCAAGATGGTTGCCGGTCCGGATCGCCTCTTCTTCCCGGATAGGATGAAGACTTTGGAGCCTCTTCTGGACCTCTTCAGCCACCGGATGATGGATCGCCAGCCCCCGCTTGGGTTGGATGAAGATTTTGGAGCCAGGACGGATCGGTGATACCTGGTGAGGTGAAGACAAGGTAGGGAGATCTTCAGGGGCTTAGTGTTAGGTTTATTTAAGGGGGGTTTGGGTTAGATTAGGGGTATGTGGGTGGTGGGTTGTAATGTTGGGGGGGGGTATTGTATGTTTTTTTTTTACAGGCAAAAGAGCTGAACTTCTTGGGGCATGCCCCGCAAAGGGCCCTGTTCAGGGCTGGTAAGGTAAAAGAGCTTTGAACTTTAGTAATTTAGAATAGGGTAGGGCATATTTTATTTTGGGGGTCTTTGTTATTTTATTAGGGGGCTTAGAGTAGGTCTAATTAGTTTAAAATTGTTGTAATATTGTTCTTATGTTTGTAAATATTTTTTTATTTTTTGTAACTTAGTTCTTTTTTATTTTTTGTACTTTAGTTAGTTTATTTCATTGTAGTTATTTGTAGGAATTGTATTTAATTTATTTATTGATAGTGTAGTGTTAGGTTTAATTGTAGGTAATTGTAGGTATTTTATTTAATTAATTTAATGTTAGTATAGTGTTAGGTTTAATTGTAACTTAGGTTAGGATTTATTTTACAGGTAATTTTGTAATTATTTTAACTAGGTAACTATTAAATAGTTCTTAACTATTTAATAGCTATTGTACCTGGTTAAAATAATTACAAAGTTGCCTGTAAAATAAATATTAATCCTAAAATAGCTATAATATAATTATAATTTATATTGTAGCTATATTAGGATTTATTTTACAGGTAAGTATTTAGCTTTAAATAGGAATAATTTATTTAATAAGAGATAATTAATTTCGTTAGATGTAAATTATATTTAACTTAGGGGGGTGTTAGTGTTAGGGTTAGACTTAGCTTTAGGGGTTAATACATTTATTATAATAGCGGTGAGCTCCAGTCGGCAGATTAGGGGTTAATAATTGAAGTTAGGTGTCGGCGATGTTAGGGAGGGCAGATTAGGGGTTAATACTATTTATTATAGGGTTAGTGAGGCGGATTAGGGGTTAATAACTTTATTATAGTAGCGCTCAGGTCCGCTCGGCAGATTAGGGGTTAATAAGTGTAGGCAGGTGGAGGCGACGTTGTGGGGGGCAGATTAGGGGTTAATAAATATAATATAGGGGTCGGCGGTGTTAGGGGCAGCAGATTAGGGGTACATAGGGATAATGTAAGTAGCGGCGGTTTACTGAGCGGCAGATTAGGGGTTAATAATAATATGCAGGGGTCAGCGATAGCGGAGGCGGCAGATTAGGGGTTAATAAGTGTAAGGTTAGGGGTGTTTAGACTCGGGGTACATGTTAGAGTGTTAGGTGCAGACGTAGGAAGTGTTTCCGCATAGCAAACAATGGGGCTGCGTTAGGAGCTGAACGCGGCTTTTTTGCAGGTGTTAGGTTTTTTTTCAGCTCAAACAGCCCCATTGTTTTCTATGGGGGAATCGTGCACGAGCACGTTTTTGAGGCTGGCCGCTTGCGTAAGCAACTCTGGTATTGAGAGTTGAAGCTGCGTTAAATATGCTCTACGCTCCTTTTTTGGAGCCTAACGCAGCCTTTATGTGGACTCTCAATACCAGAGTTATTTTTATGGTGCGGCCAGAAAAAAGCTGGCGTTAGCTTTTCGAGTTGTTACCGACAAAACTCCAAATCTAGCCGTATGGGTTTATTTTACAGGTAAGTATTTAGTTTTAAATAGGAATAATTTATTTAAGTATAGTGTAGTGTTAGGTGTAATTGTAACTTAGGTTAGTTTTTATTTTACAGGTAAATTTCTCTTTATTTTAGCTAGGTAGCTATTAAATAGTTAATAACTATTTAATAGCTATTGTACCTAGTTAAAATAAATTGAAAGTTACCTGTAAAATAAAAATAAATCCTAACATAGCTACAATATAATTATTATTTATATTGTAGCTATATTAGGGTTTATTTTAAAGGTAAGTATTTAGTTTTAAATAGGATTAATTTAGTTCATAATAGAAATATGATTTAGATTTATTTAATTAATATTTAAGTTAGGGGGGTGTTAGGTTATTACATTATTGTTATTACAGTGGCGGCAGTGTAGTGGGGGGCAGGATAGGGGTTAATAAATTTATTATAGGTGGCGACGGTGTAGGGGGGGCAGATTAGGGGTTAATAAATTTAATATAGGTTGCGGCAGGGTCAGGGAGCGGTGGTTTAGGGGTTAAACTATTTATTTATTTGCGGCGAGGTGCGGGATCGGCAGGATAAGGGGCTACTAGGTATCATGTAGGTGGCGGTGGGCTCCGGGAGCGGCGGTTTAGGGGTTAATAGGTATAGAGTAGCTTGCGGTGGGCTCCGGGAGCGGCGGTTTAGGGGTTAATCATTTTATTTAGTTGTGGCGGTGTAGGGGGGGACAGATTAGAGGTGTTTAGACTCGGGGTATATGTTAGGGTGTTAGGTGTAGACAGCTCCCATAGGAATGAATGGGATGTCTGGCAGCAGCGAACTTGTACTTTCGCTATGGTCAGACTCCCATTGATTCCTATGGGATCCGCCGCCTCCAGGGTGGCGGTTTGAAAACCAGGTACGCTGGGCCGTAAAAGTGCTGAGCGTACCTGCTAGTTTTTTGATAACTAGCAAAAGTAGTCAGATTGTGCCGCACTTGTGTGCGGAACATCTGGAGTGACGTAAGAATCGATCTGTGTCGGACTGAGTCTGGCGGATCTAAGCTTATGTCACAATATTCTACTTTTGCCGGTCTCTAGCCTTTGATAACTAAGGCGAATCAGCCTTGCCACAAATACGCTGCGGAATTCCAGCGTATTTGAGGTTGACAGCTTGATAACTACCCCCCATAGTGTGACCATAGGAATAAGCAGAACTAAAAGTGGGTCATATATAGGCTGACCATATTGCCGCTTTAAAAAGGGACACATATGAAAAATACATTTGTCAGGGTTCTTATAACAGAACATTATTCAAAGCATTTCTTTAAACAGCCCTGACATATGTATTTTTCATATGTGTCCCTTTTTAAAGTGGCTATATGGTCAGCCTAGTCATATACTGTGTCCCCAGCATCAGTCATACTTTTTGTAATATATTTAGTGCCCTTGCAGCTAGAACCAGCACCAACAATGTTACAACCCACGACTTTCTTTGCGCAGGGTGAAGCTGAATGGGCTGAGTTAAGGGGCATAAGGGCTAAAACCCCTAAACAGTCATACCTTACCCCATACAAATAAAGAGAGACCACACTAGAACTGATGGTTAAGACCAACATGGTTGCGTTTATTTAATAAACAATTAACTATGCCCCATCCTCCCGCCACAAGAGACAATCCTCTATTAAGGTAGAGGAAAGGACTCTTGCCGCCACCACTAAACCAACGCAGCTAATGCATTTTTATATCAGCAATAAAAATATCAAGGCCCTCGTCAGTCAAATGCACCCTATCCGGGCGATACAAATGACGCTTATCCAGCGACCATGACTGCCTTCCCAGCTCCCAGTTGATCTTCTTTCTGACCCTGTAGGCCGCTCTCGGGGAAGGGAAGGAATGCCAGCAAAGCCTTGCTACCATGTTAGACCAACCTATCTTGAGACCCGGAAGAAAAGCATTCAGCCACCTCACATCCGACTTCATTATATTAATTAAGTTTAGAGCAGGAAGACACTCCATATCATTCCCCCCAGATGTAATAGAATAACATCAGGCTTGCCCCACCGATTGCATGCTTCTATCAACTGTCACGCTGCACTGCTCTAGCCGTTGCTAGGGGCACGGTGTCTCCTTCCCTGCTCGTTGCCAGGGGCAGTGTTGGCTCCGGATGCGTGCGGCGCTGACATCATTGCTGCATGCTCCTGATGCTGGTCCCAACTCAGAGGCGTGAATCCTGTGCCTATTTAAATGTGCTGCTAACGATCTGTCACTGCCCAAGTATAGGTGTTACTTTGTGTGCTCCTGGGTGTGACAGATTGTTCTTTCTATTTTGCATATATACCGTTACTGAACCTGCCTGCCTGATTACTCTTCCTGCCTTAACCCTTCACTGGTGGATTGATTACTGTTGCTGAACCTGCCTGCCTGACTACTCTTCCTGCCTTAACCCTTCACTGCTGGATTGATTACTGTTGCTGAACCTGCCTATCTGACTACTCTACCTGCCTTAACCCTTTAACTGTTGGACTGCCATTCTAGTGGTGTGCCCTTGGACTGCTTTACTGTTGCCAAACCCTGCCTGCCTGACCATTCTAGTGGTTTATCCTTGGACTGCTTTGCTGTTGCCAGACCCTGCCTGCCTGACTAACCATTCTAGTGGTTCACCCTTGGATTGCTCTGCTGTTGCCGCTGGGGACTATCCTGCCTGTGGTGAGTGCCGCCTTCCTCAACTCACTGACTTTCTCTGCTCTGGGATATTCCCTATCATTCTGACTCGACAGACTACTGGCCAAGTTTGGACTGATATAGGAGTATCCCACGAGCGTTACATCTACACTGAAGGCAGCTCCGGCCATGTCATGCCCCTACACCCGAGCCATCGTAACGAAACCAGGGATGGGAAAAACCAAGCTGTGATCCTTCCGGCAAAGCCAGAGTGTGAGAGACAAGGAAGGTTCCTTAGAAGGTACAGTAAAGTGGCTGACGCGTTTCAGCGTTAAGCCTTACTTCAAGCCATTCCCAGCCCTAAGAAAGGCCCAATGCACAAAAGAGTGCCCCACAATCTAGATTTGTGTGGGACTACTCGAGAAGCTTGAAACAAAATAAATCAAAATAAACGATTGCCCCAGGGAACAACATCCCCCACCGCCAGCGCCGCCAAGCTAGCTAACTATTAACTACTGGGAGAACATAGGACTGATATCGCTTCGACTTTCACATACCCAGTCTCTTAATAGCTTCTAAAAGAAACAAGTAAAAATATCCCAGTAAAGGGATATAAAAGAGCGCTGGTGTTTAAAAAGAAAACATTATACAATTTAAAACCAAATTATTGTACTACTGATATAGTAGATCAAGTCTACCGTATTAGTCCTGTTTACTGTCCATATGCTGGTGGTAAATAGGGAATAAAGATGTCCTCTTGAATGGAATAGTGAATCAGGCTGCTCCTCTTGATCCCAGAGAGTGTGGAACAACTGTTGAAGAAGAATAGAGAGAGGGCGCCACAATAGCGTGATATCGTCTGGAATGCAGGTACGGATAAAAGAAGATTTTATGCTTACCAGATGGTGTGGCACTGTACTGTAACCAGTGCAAGAGAGCAGGCTAGCACTTAACAGTGGCTAGTACATTGTAGGAGCCAGGCTCCAAAGGCACTTGTCCTAGTTGCAACTTGGTGTTTCTCTCCTGTTGTCTGGACTTGTATGGACTTCAGGTGCTGCAAATGAGTAATCTTATGTGTGTTGTTCAGATGGTATGTATGAACCACAACACAGACAACTTAAAAAAAAAATGTCTTTTAATATTTTATGACGCGTTTCTCAACCTACAGGGGTTGTTTCATCAGATAAAAAAGTGCATTCACTTTTTTATCTGATGAAACAACCCCTGTAGGTTGAGAAACGCGTCATAAAATATTAAAAGACATTTTTATTTGAAGTTGTCTGTGTTGTGGTTCATACATACCATCTGAACAACACACATAAGATTACTCCTTTGCAGCACCTGAAGTCCATACAAGTCCAGACAACAGGAGAGAAACACCAAGTTGCAACTAGGACAAGTGCCTTTGGAGCCTGGCTCCTACAGTGTACTAGCCACTGTTAAGTGCTAGCCTGCTCTCTGGCACTGGTTACAGTACAGTGCCACACCATTTGGTAAGCATAAAATCTTCTTTTATCCGTACCTGCATTCCAGACGATATCACGCTATTGTGGCGCCCTCTCTCTATTCTTCTTAATAGCTTCTACTGACCAACCCAAAGCAGCTGCACTAGTAGCTGCGTCTATTCTGAAAGAGTGAGGGGCAATTTTTTCTGAGTCTAACCCTGCAGCCCTTGATGTTTTCTATAATATCTTCCTGAACTGAAATCTAGACAAGGAAGACCCGTCTAGATGAACCAAAAACTGATCCGTCCCAGCTGGACGAATGGCCATATAAGCCTTCGTCAGCACACTGGGCACACTGCCCCATCCACTTGAGCGGACATAGAGAGCCACTCCCCCTTTGCATCCTGATCAGTTTTTTAATGAGGCACGAACAGCAGTAAGGCCTGATCCGACACGCGCACGTACTGCACCCTTAACCCCATCCCCACCTTAGTCCGAGATGGAGCCACCAACTCCCCATCTCTCAAAGCCCCACAGAACGCCAGAGCAAAGGCACATTGGAACAATTTCGCCTCAAACTCTGAACCACGCACTTTATCAAGCACTGCTACTAAACTGCCTAAAAGCTGTTACCGGCTCCCTCTGATCTTTCCCTTTGGGTTTCAATCTACCCTAACTTTTCAACGCTCTCCTCACCAAAAATGAGCTCCCAAAGTCACTGAAGCCATAAAGATTGTTAAAGAAGGTCTAGGCTGCCACCCACCCATGCACAACTCCCGCAGACACTCCCCAAGACCGCAGACTAAGCAGCCAATCAACCACTAATACCTGCATACCTTCTGATGGTGACTTTTGATGCGACCGTCAAAATTCCTCCCATTCTTTCCAGTGCCTACTGTAAGTCTGCCATGTCTTGGGAGCTAAGGATGCTCGCACCAGAGGAAGAACCACCATTAAAGACACACTATCTGACAGAGAGAGAACAGACATGGCAAACCATCAGCATCCAAAGACGGAACTAGGCGCCTAAACTGTTCCCACTGGAACAGCGAAAGGGCATTATTATTTTATTATTATCAGTTATTTATAGAGCGCCAACAGATTCCGCAGCGCTATTAACAAAGGCGGAGTAGAACAAAACAATTATAGGGATCAAATGGGTAGAGGGCCCTGCCAAGAGTTGCACTGTTGTAGTCAGCTCTTAAGAAGGTGATCTACAAACAGCTGGACTCTTAGGCTTACATGCTAAGGGGGTTCAGGGGATAGCAATAGAGGAGAGGAACTGGTATAAAGGAAGGTTAGCGTAGGTTATATGCGTCCCTGAACAGTAGAGTCTTTAGGGAGCACTTGAAGCTTTTAAAACTAGAAGAGAGTCTTGTGGAGTGAGGCAGAGAGTTCCACAAGATGGGAGCCAGTCTGGAGAAGTCCTGTAAACGGGAGTGTGATGAGGTGACAAGAGAGGAGGAGAGTAGGAGGTCATGAGCAGAGCGAAGGGGACGGGAGGGAGAGTATCTGGAGACAAGGTCTGAGATGAAGGGGGGAGCAGTGCAGTTGAGGGCTTTGTATATCAGAGTGAGAATTTTGTGTTTAATCCTGGAGGCAAGAGGAAGCCAGTGAAGGGATTGGCAGAGAGGTGCAGCAGATGAAGAGCGACGTGCAAGGAAGATGAGTCTGGCAGAGGCATTCATTATGGATTGTAAAGGAGCTAGGCGGCAGGTGGGGAGACCAGAGAGGACAGAGTTGCAGTAATCAAGGGCATCAGCTATGACGTTATTCACCACCGGCACGTGCCGCCCTTCAAACTGCAGATTGAGCTGCATGCACCTCAGCACTAGGTGCCTCAGATAGGACACCTCAACTGGGGAAGACACTGAAAGCTGATTCACGGCGTATACAATTCTGAGGTTATCGGACCAAAAGAGCACTGTATGATTGAGCAGCGTCGGACGCCACAGCTCCACTGCCAGTACTATTGGAAATAGCTCCAGCAAAATGAGATTCCTAACCAGCCCGGCCGCCACCCATGATGTTAGCCATGGCTCCGCACTCCATGCCCCTTCTAAGTAGGCCACATAACTCAATACCCCTGCTGCATCCGTAAACAAATGAAGGGCCTGGCTTGATACTAAAGGCTCTCTCCACAACAGGACACAATTAAAATGTGTCAAGATTTCCTCCCAAACTGCTAAGTCTTCCATCATCACGCCCGTAATCCAGACTCTCTTTCTGCACGTCGTAGTCCCCCTCAGGAGACCCCCAGTCACCTGTTAAATACCCATTGCATCGGTATTATCTGACACGCAAAATTCAGAAGTCCCAGCAATGATTGCACTTTCATAAGCGTTAGCTCGGAGCCGCCGGCTGAACTGCCTGAAACAAACTAGCCACTTTGTCGTGTAATAACCAACATAGCTGTGCAACTGTGTCTATTTCAATACAGAGAATCACTAGCTTTATACAAGGACTCTCCATTTTCTCTTCCGCCAGCGGCACCTCAAAATCTTGCATCAAAGAGCGCATAACAGCCATCAGCCTAGCACACTCCCCAGACCTCTGACCACCGACCAACAAGAAATCACACAGGTCCTAGTCCTTCATCCCAAATGTCAGTATGGGGTTCCCCGCCATCTTCCTATAGAACTCTGAATCGTACGTCCGCCAAGCCACATCCAGATATTTCTTGAAAATGTGCTCAATTATGTCCGTATATTTCCAGACCTCAATTGGGCCATTGCTCGATGTAGCATGATGCCAACACCTTAAAGCACCGATGCCACTTGTCAAAAGTTTCTGGCCTCTTAACCTTCTTGGGGCCAGTACCATCCTCACTACGCTCCTTGTCCCTCTGAGCCTCCATAGAGAGCTTGAACATGTTGACGTACCTGCCCTCCCTGATTTTAGCTACCGTCTTTGGTTTCAAATGGGCGTGCAATGAATACACCATGCACGGGTAAGTATCCCCATGCACTGCCACTCTTCTAGCTGACACCCCAGCGTCAGTTCCAACCGGCACCTGAACGCCACCTCCCCACGGTCAACACCTGAGTAGAAGGCAGTGGCACCCCGGAAACCGTAACGCTACTACATTGAAATGCCAGCATGCACTTCATCATTCTGTACATCCTACGCTGTCCTTTACTGTGAAGCCCTAGGGCACGCTCACCCTCTGGAACTGAGTCACTGCTATCCAGACCTATAGTGTGTGTAAAAGAGTGTGTCGATGCTTGCACAGCTGGCTCACCTGCACCCGTAGATCCTGAAGTCCCAGGCTGACTCCTCGGGGCACCCGATAATCCCGGTCCCATTGTGAGGTTTCCCCATAGCTGGAACAGAACTGCCCAGCAACTCCATAACCTGTACCTGTGAGGGCGACAAGAAAGAGATGGGAGCACCCAAAGCACTGGTCCCAGTACCACTAACACTTCCCCCCCATCCCCAACATGCTTCTTTCTCCCGCAGGCATATCACCCATTTCACTCCCAGCCATCAAACCAGGAGCCACCTGCCCCCCACTAGCTGCACACATGCACTGACCACATGCTCTACCTGTGCACATGCCCCCCCGCATTTCCTCTCCTGAAACCCCTTGTGACAGTTCATGGTGACTCCCCGACCCACCCGCCCCGCAGATCCCCACAATATCCCCCCTCACTGCACCCCCACCTGCTCCGAGTGCCTTGCCATGTTGGCCATGCAGCCCCCTTCCCGCTCCTCTTACTGCCCGCCTGGACTGGTCTCTACTGAGACCAGGCCCAGGCGCCCCCATCTCACCTGCAGCACGCTTCACTGAAGGTGATCCGCTTCCCTGTTCCGGAATCCTATGCTCCCACTCTCTGCCACGCTACCCAGCCCCTCTCGCCGACGACGCCATACCAGAAGTGATGTCACCCGCAGAACACGAAGTGATGCCACCCGACGCACCGGTGGCCCGACTGCGCCTGCTGCAACCCTCCACCGGAACCACCACTGAAGGCAGCCATTATGACCTGGTTGTCTGCGAAGGTCTTTACCAGGGTGAAGATCGCCATCAAGGCCTCTTGGGGTAGCATCCCCATAGCCCCTTCTGGGCCATACCGCAATCCAACACCCCCTCTCACCACCCCCCACCCTGCACCCTATGACTGACCACTCCCTGCCCAGCATCCTGTGTAACGGATGGTCCCACCAAAACCGGGGCCACCGCAGAAGGCCCCCGGCCTCCCCCAGCCCTCAGATCTCCAAACCCTGACTGCTCCCCAGACTGACCAGGGGAAAAAGACACACAACCTTGCCTGCCCTGTCTCAGAGGCCCCGACACCAGCTCCTGACTAGGAGGAATCACATCCTCATCACCCCCACTTATCTGCTCTCTTGCAGGCATCCCGCCCGGAGAAGAACCCTCTACGCCATCCCTGAACCTCAGAGACGGAAGAGAAGATCGTCGTGATCGATTCATAGCAGCAACACGGAAAAAATTGCCACGACAGTCATCCATGAAAGAGGGAGAGAAAATGGCCCCCGCAGCTTAAATAGGTAAAACATTCTCCCACCCCAAAACTGCAGCAATGTTGCACAAACCTTACATGCCCAGTTCTGCCTGTAGAGGTCAGGCCCTTAAGTCGTTCCAGGCTGAATAGCAGCCCTACACTTTAATTTTGTAACATGACAGCTAACTAAATGCTGGAAAAGATAGAAGCAGCGTAGATGATCTCACCTTTATGACGAGGACCCTTTATAAACTCACAGTCATCTATGACTCTGGCCCATTGTGTCCTGAATCCTCTTTTGCAAAAATGTGTTTTTGCCACTAGTTTAATAGCAGTTAAAGGGACAGTCTAGTCAAAATTAAACTTTTATGATTCAGATAGGGCATGCAATTTTAGACAACTTTCCAATTCACTTTTATCATCAAATTTGCTTTGATCTCTTGGTATTCTTAGTTGAAAGCTAACCCTAGGTAGGCTAATATGTTAATTTCTAAGCCATTAAAGGCCAACTCTTATCTCAAATAATTTGACAGTGGAGTTACTTATGAGAGGGCACTGATTGGCTAAAATGCAAGTCTGACAAAAGAATTGAGATAAGGGGCAGTCTGCAGAGTCTTAGATACAAGGTAATCACAGAGGTAAAAAAGTGTATTAATATAACAGTATTGGTTATGCAACACAGGGAAATGGATAATAAAGGGATTATCTATTTTTTTAAAACAATAACAATTCTGGAGTAGACTGTCCCTTTAATTTGAATGTATTTGCTCTGCTGTTTTTTTACAGAAACTAACATTACAAAATAACTGATCACTTTGATTTATTATTCAATTACTGTTGTATAACACATTTATTTGAGGGTCTATAACACTGTTCCCTCTGAGGTGTGCACTCGCGCACGCACACCTCCTTTTTTTAGCACTCAGACCGGGGCCAAGTAGTTATTTATTTTTTATTGATAGGTTGTTTTATCATAGTTGTTTACTACAGTTATAACATTTTCAGGTTTGACTAATCTCAAGAATAAAGTGCACAGATCTTTTAGTCCATTTGCCAAAAATTGCACTGGTCAAAGTATTTGAGCACACTGCTCAAAAAAATTACAGAGAGCATTGATCAATAGGCTTTTAAGTGGTTGTGTACTTGGCAAAGAAATACAAATTTTGCTTTATTAAAAAAAAGTTAAATAAACTTGTAAACTTGTCTCTAGCAAAACCTATAAGCATTTCTATTGACAGTTGTTATGGTGCATGAGCATATTTAGATATGTCTACTTGTATTATGTAATCACTGATCAAATACAATGTGCTAGTGCAGGGAGCATATTTAGATATGCTCTATGTGCCAGTGCAAACCAAAAGAACCCATTCAAGTAGTGATTACTTTTACTAGAACTAGACATGTGCATTCGTTTTCAAAAAACAAAAACAAAAAAACTATTTATTTTCTTTTACATTTTTAAAATAATGTATGATGCCAACAGGCATTATCCAATGAATGCAAACCAGCAAGGAGCAGCAGAAGAGATTGACAGTTTCTCTCAGCCTGTGATTGGAAGTCTGTGATGTTTTTTAGCCAACCAGCATTTTCAGGGGGTGGGAGGGCGATTTTACACTTATTGCAGACTGCCCAGAGGCTCAGATCTGTGTTATTCTAACTTCACTGCGTTAGCAGAATAGCAATCACAGTTGCCAGTTACTCTGTTATTGTGCCCCCAGATATTCTGTTTTTAAAAAAAGTTTACTTATTGGACTTAAATATATTATATATACTGTAGTATAGTGCGCTACTTATCTTATTTATCTGAGTTAAAATACAAGTTGTTTGATTACATTTTCAGAAGTTAGTAGTTCTAATTTTAAAAATATATTAACCCTTTTTTTTGCTTAGCTAAGCGGCTGCTGGATTTGTGCTTAGTATCCCAAATATTTCCTTTCATGATTCAGATAGAGCAAGAGCTTACATTTGTAAGTAACTGTTTATTTTATTTGTATTACCTATTTTGCATCATTATCATGGTATCCTTTATTGAAGGTGCAGCAATGCACTACTTGGAGGGAATTAGCTGAACACTTTGTTAAGCCAATGAGAATAGGTATAAATATGCAGCCACCAATCATCTGCTAGCTCCATTCCTGCTCCTGATCCTCAGCCTTCCTGTAGATATGCTTTTCAACAAAGGATACTAAGAAAATAAAGCAAATTAGATCAAAGTAAATTGGAAAGTTGTTTAAACTTGCATTTTCTATCTGAATCATGAATGAAAAAAAAGTAATATCCCTTTAAGTATAGACACTTTCAGTAAAGTAACATTACGTATATATAGAATTAATACCTTCAAGTAAACTTTTAGTTTTGCCAAAAATGCAGTACACAAAAATTAGATCCTATAATATAAAAGGTCAAGTGTGTTTGTCCAAAGCTGAAATGCGCAGTAGAGACTGCACGAGGATAAACACCTGACCTTCAACAAACTGACCTGGCACCTGATCCGTGACGGGGTTGGGGCGGGCTGGGCGTGACGGGGGCCGGGCACGGCTGTGGCCGACTGCCGTGAGAGAGATCGCACAAGAGGGGAGAATGAGATAGAACAAAAGAGAGAG
>NW_026511175.1:62500-107500 GCF_027579735.1 Bombina bombina | reverse complement strand
AGACAGACAGTACAGTAATCAGACAGGTAATATTTATATGTTATATAATACAGCTTATACATGTAAACTAAAGGTAGTTTTATATCATGTTTATACACAGCACCCTCAGACAGACAGTACTGTAATCAGACAGGTAATATTTATATGTTATATAATACAGCTTGTACATGTAACCTTAAGGTAGTTTTATATCATGTTTATACAAAGCACCCTCAGACAGACAGTACTGTAATCAGACAGGTAATATTTATATGTTATATAATACAGCTTATACATGTAACCTAAAGGTAGTTTTATATCATGTTTATACACAGCACCCTCAGACAGACAGTACTGTAATCAGATAGGTAATATTTATATGTTATATAATACAGCTTGTACATGTAAGCTTAAGGTAGTTTTATATCATGTTTATACAAAGCACCCTCAGACAGACAGTACTGTAATCAGACAGGTAATATTTATATGTTATATAATACAGCTTATACATGTAACCTAAAGGTAGTTTTATATCATGTTTATACACAGAACCCTCAGACAGACAGTACAGTACTGTAATCAGACAGGTAATATTTATATGTTATATAATACAGCTTATACATGTAACCTAAAGGTAGTTTTATATCAGTTTATACACAGCACCCTCAGACAGACAGTACAGTACTGTAATCAGACAGTAATATTTATATGTTATATAATACAGCTTATACATGTAACCTAAAGGTAGTTTTATATCAGTTTATACACAGCACCATCAGACAGACAGTACAGTAATCAGACAGGTAATATTTATATGTTATATAATACAGCTTATACATGTAACCTAAAGGTAGTTTTATATCATGTTTATACACGGCACCCTCAGACAGACAGTACGGCAATCAGACAGTAATATTTATACGTTATATAATACAGCTTATACATGTAACCTAAAGGTAGTTTTATATCATGTTTATACACAGAACCCTCAGACAGACAGTACAGTAATCAGACAGGTAATATTTATATGTTATATAATACAGCTTATACATGTAACCTAAAGGTAGTTTTATATCAGTTTATACACAGCACCCTCAGACAGACAGTACAGTACTGTAATCAGACAGTAATATTTATATGTTATATAATACAGCTTATACATGTAACCTAAAGGTAGTTTTATATCAGTTTATACACAGCACCCTCAGACAGACAGTACAGTACTGTAATCAGACAGTAATATTTATATGTTATATAATACAGCTTATACATGTAACCTAAAGGTAGTTTTATATCAGTTTATACACAGCACCCTCAGACAGACAGACAGTACTGTAATCAGACAGGTAATATTTATATGTTATATAATACAGCTTATACATGTAACCTAAAGGTAGTTTTATATCATGTTTATACACAGCACCCTCAGACAGACAGTACTGTAATCAGATAGGTAATATTTATATGTTATATAATACAGCTTATACATGTAACCTAAAGGTAGTTTTATATCATGTTTATACACAGCACCCTCAGACAGACAGTACTGTAATCAGACAGGTAATATTTATATGTTATATAATACAGATTACACATGTAACCTAAAGGTAGTTTTATATCATGTTTATACACAGCACCCTCAGACAGACAGTACAGTACTGTAATCAGACAGGTAATATTTATATGTTATATAATACAGCTTATACATGTAACCTAAAGGTAGTTTTATATCATGTTTATACACAGCACCCTCAGACAGACAGTACTGTAATCAGACAGGTAATATTTATATTTTATATAATACAGCTTATACATGTAACCTACAGGTAGTTTTATATCATGTTTATACACAGCACCCTCAGACAATACAGTACTGTAATCAGACAGGTAATATTTATATGTTATATAATACAGCTTATACATGTTACCTAAAGGTAGTTTTATATCATGTTTATACACAGCACCCTCAGACAGACAGTACAGTAATCAGACAGGTATATTTATATGTTATATAATACAGCTTATACATGTAACTAAAGGTAGTTTTATATCATGTTTATACACAGCACCCTCAGACAGAAAGTACAGTAATCAGACAGGTAATATTTATATGTTATATAATACAGCTTATACATGTAACCTAAAGGTAGTTTTATATCATGTTTATACACAGCACCCTCAGACAGTACTGTAATCAGACAGGTAATATTTATATGTTATATAATACAGCTTATACATGTAACCTAAAGGTAGTTTTATATCATGTTTATACACAGCACCCTCAGACAGACAGTACTGTAATCAGACAGTAATATTTATATGTTATATAATACAGCTTATACATGTAACCTAAAGGTAGTTTTATATCATGTTTATACACATCACCCTCAGACAGACAGTACAGTACTGTAATCAGACAGGTAATATTTATATGTTATATAATACAGCTTATACATGTAACCTAAAGGTAGTTTTATATCATGTTTATACACGGCACCCTCAGACAGACAGTACGGCAATCAGACAGTAATATTTATATGTTATATAATACAGCTTATACATGTAACCTAAAGGTAGTTTTATATCATGTTTATACACAGAACCCTCAGACAGACAGTACAGTAATCAGACAGGTAATATTTATATGTTATATAATATAGCTTATACATGTAACCTAAAGGTAGTTTTATATCAGTTTATACACAGCACCCTCAGACAGACAGTACAGTACTGTAATCAGACAGTAATATTTATATGTTATATAATACAGCTTATACATGTAACCTAAAGGTAGTTTTATATCAGTTTATACACAGCACCCTCAGACAGACAGTACAGTACTGTAATCAGACAGTAATATTTATATGTTATATAATACAGCTTATACATGTAACCTAAAGGTAGTTTTATATCAGTTTATACACAGCACCCTCAGACAGACAGACAGTAC
Source organism: Bombina bombina (assembly GCF_027579735.1). Classification (NCBI taxonomy): domain Eukaryota; kingdom Metazoa; phylum Chordata; class Amphibia; order Anura; family Bombinatoridae; genus Bombina; species Bombina bombina. The sequence goes on along the minus strand of NW_026511175.1, from coordinate 104,571 downwards.
TGTAATCAAACAGGTAATATTTATATGTTATATAATACAGCTTACACATGTAACCTATAGGTAGTTTTATATCATGATTATACACAGCACCCTCAGACAGACAGTACAGTACTGTAATCAGACAGGTAATATTTATATGTTATATAATACAGCTTATACATGTAACCTAAAGGTAGTTTTATATCATGTTTATACACAGCACCCTCAGACAGACAGTACTGTAATCAGACAGGTAATATTTATATGTTATATAATACAGCTTATACATGTAACCTACAGGTAGTTTTATATCATGTTTATACACAGCACCCTCAGACAGTACAGTACTGTAATCAGACAGGTAATATTTATATGTTATATAATACAGCTTATACATGTAACCTAAAGGTTGTTTTATATCATGTTTATACACAGCACCCTCAGACAGACAGTACAGTACTGTAATCAGACAGGTAATATTTATATGTTATATAATACATCTTATACATGTAACCTAAAGGTAGTTTTATATCATGTTTATACACAGCACCCTCAGACAGACAGTACTGTAATCACACAGTAATATTTATATGTTATATAATACAGCTTATAGATGTAACCTAAAGGTAGTTTTATATCATGTTTATACACAGCACCCTCAGACAGACAGTACTGTAATCAGACAGGTAATATTTATATGTTATATAATACAGCTTATACCTGTAAATAAAGGTAGTTTTATATCATGTTTATACACAGCACCCTCAGACAGACAGTACAGTACTGTAATCAGACAGTAATATTTATATGTTATATAATACAGCTTATACATGTAACCTAAAGGTAGTTTTATATCATGTTTATACAAAGCACCCTCAGACAGTACAGTACTGTAATCAGACAGGTAATATTTATATGTTATATAATACAGCTTATACGTGTAACCTAAAGGTAGTTTTATATCATGTTTATACACAGCACCCTCAGACAGTACAGTACTGTAATCAGACAGGTAATATTTATATGTTATATAATACAGCTTATACGTGTAACCTAAAGGTAGTTTTATATCATGTTTATACACAGCACCCTCAGACAGACAGTACTGTAATCAGACATGTAATAGTTATATGTTATATAATACAGCTTATACATGTAACCTAAAGGTAGTTTTATATCATGTTTATACACAGCACCCTCAGACAGACAGTACAGTAATCAGACAGGTAATATTTATATGTTATATAATTCAGCTTATACATGTAACCTAAAGGTAGTTTTATATCATGCTTATACACAGCACCCTCAGAAAGACAGTACTGTAATCAGACAGGTAATATTTATATGTTATATTATACAGCTTATACATGTAACCTAAAGGTAGTTTTATATCATGATTATACACAGCACCCTCAGACAGACAGTACAGTACTGTAATCAGACAGGTAATATTTATATGTTATATAATACAGCGTATACATGTAACCTAAAGGTAGTTTTATATCATGTTTATACACAGCACCCTCAGACAGACAGAACAGTACAGTAATCAGACAGTAATATTTATATGTTATATAATACAGCTTATACATGTAACCTAAAGATAGTTTTATATCATGTTTATACACAGCAACCTCAGACAGACAGTACTGTAATCAGACAGTAATATTTATATGTTATATAATACAGCTTATACATGTAACCTAAAGGTAGTTTTATATCATGTTTATACACAGCACCCTCAGACAGACAGTACTGTAATCAGACAGGTAATATTTATATGTTATATAATACAGCTTATACATGTAACCTAAAGGTAGTTTTATATCATGTTTATACACAGCACCCTCAGACAGACAGTACTGTAATCAGACAGGTAATATTTATATGTTATATAATACAGCTTATACATGTAACCTAAAGGTAGTTTTATATCATGTTTATACACAGCACCCTCAGACAGACAGTACTGTAATCAGACAGGTAATATTTATATGTTATATAATACAGCTTATACATGTAACCTAAAGGTAGTTTTATATCATGTTTATACACAGCACCCTCAGACAGACAGTACTTTAATCAGACAGGTAATATGTATATGTTATATAATACAGCTTATACATGTAACCTAAAGGTAGTTTTATATCATGTTTATACACAGCACCCTCAGACAGACAGTACAGTACTGTAATCAGACAGGTAATATTTATATGTTATATAATACCGCTTATACATATAACCTAAAGGTAGTTTTATATCATGTTTATACACAGCACCCTCAGACAGACAGTACTGTAATAAGACAGGTAATATTTATACGCAGCACCCTCAGACAGACAGTACTGTAATAAGACAGGTAATATTTATATGTTATATAATACAGCTTATACATGTAACCTAAAGGTAGTTTTATATCATGTTTATACACAGCACCCTCAGACAGACAGTACTGTAATCAGACAGGTAATATTTATATGTTATATAATACAGCTTATACATGTAACCTAAAGGTAGTTTTATATCATGTTTATACACAGTACCCTCAGACAGACAGTACTTTAATCAGACAGGTAATATTTATATGTTATATAATACAGCTTATACATGTAACCTAAAGGTAGTTTTATATCATGTTTATACACAGCACCCTCAGACAGACAGTACTGTAATCAGACAGGTAATATTTATATGTTATATAATACAGCTTATACATGTAACCTAAAGGTAGTTTTATATCATGTTTATACACAGCACCCTCAGACAGACAGTACTTTAATCAGACAGGTAATATTTATATGTTATATAATACAGCTTATACAGTTAACCTAAAGGTAGTTTTATATCATGTTTATACACAGCACCCTCAGACAGACAGTACAGTACTGTAATCAGACAAGTAATATTTATATGTTATATAATACAGCTTATATATGTAACCTAAAGGTAGTTTTATATCATGTTTATACACAGCACCCTCAGACAGACAGTACTGTAATAAGACAGGTAATATTTATATGTTATATAATACAGCTTATACATGTAACCTAAAGGTAGTTTTATATCATGTTTATACACAGCACCCTCAGACAGACAGTACTGTAATAAGACAGGTAATATTTATATGTTATATAATACAGCTTATACATGTAACCTAAAGGTAGTTTTATATCATGTTTATACACAGCACCCTCAGACAGTACAGTACTGTTATCAGACAGGTAATATTTATATGTTATATAATACAGCTTATACATGTAACCTAAAGGAAGTTTTATATCATGTTTATACACAGCATCCTCAGATAGACAGTACAGTAATCAGACAGGTAATATTTATATGTTATATAACACAGCTTATACATGTAACCAAAAGGTAGTTTTATATCATGTTTATACACAGCACCCTCAGACAGACAGTACTGTAATCAGACAGGTAATATTTATGTTATATAATACAGCTTATACATGTAACCTAAAGGTAGTTTTATATCATGTTTATACACAGCACCCTCAGACAGACAGTACAGTACAGTAATCAGACAGGTAATATTTATATGTTATATAATACAGCTTATACATGTAACCTAAAGGTAGTTTTATATCATGTTTATACACAGCACCCTCAGACAGACAGTACTGTAATCACACAGGTAATATTTATATGTTATATAATACACCTTATACATGTAGCTAAAGGTAGTTTTATATCATGTTTATACACAGCACCCTCAGACAGACAGTACAGTACAGTAATCAGACAGGTAATATTTATATGTTATATAATACAGCTTATACATGTAACCTAAAGGTAGTTTTATATCATGTTTATACACAGCACCCTCAGACAGACAGTACTGTAATCAGACAGTAATATTTATATGTTATATAATACAGCTTATACATGTAACCTAAAGGTAGTTTTATATCATGTTTATACACAGCACCCTCAGACAGACAGTACTGTAATCAGACAGGTAATATTTATATGTTATATAATACAGCTTATACATGTAACCTAAAGGTAGTTTTATATCATGTTTATACACAGCACCCTCAGACAGACAGTACAGTACTGTAATCAGACAGGTAATATTTATATGTTATATAATACAGCTTATACATGTAACCTAAAGGTAGTTTTATATCATGTTTATACACAGCACCCTCAGACAGACAGTACTGTAATCAGACAGGTAATATTTATATGTTATATAATACAGCTTATACATGTAACCTAAAGGTAGTTTTATATCATGTTTATACACAGCACCCTCAGACAGACAGTACTGTAATCAGACAGGTAATATTTATATGTTATATAACACAGCTTATACATGTAACCTAAAAGTAGTTTTATATCATGTTTATACACAGCACCCTCAGACAGACAGACAGTACAGGAATCAGACAGGTAATATTTATATGTTATATAATACAGCTTATACATGTAACCTAAAGGTAGTTTTATATCATGTTTATACACAGCACCCTCAGACAGACAGTACTGTAATCAGACAGGTAATATTTATATGTTATATAATACAGCTTATACATGTAACTAAAGGTAGTTTTATATCATGTTTATACACAGCACCCTCAGACAGACATTACAGTACTGTAATCAGACAGGTAATAATTATATGTTATATAATATAGCTTATACATGTAACCTAAAGGTAGTTTTCTATCATGTTTATACACAGCATCCTCAGACAGACAGTACTGTAATCAGACAGGTAATATTTATATGTTATATAATACAGCTTATACATGTAACCTAAAGGTAGTTTTATATCATGTTTATACACAGCACCCTCACACAGACAGTACAGTAATCAGACAGGTAATATTTATATGTTATATAATACAGCTTATACATGTAACCTAAAGGTAGTTTATATCATGTTTATACACAGCACCCTCAGACAGACAGTACAGTACTGTAATCAGACAGGTAATTTTTATATGTTATATAATACAGCTTATACATGTAACCTAAAGGTAGTTTTATATCATGTTTATACACAGCACCCTCACACAGACAGTACAGTAATCAGACAGGTAATATTTATATGTTATATAATACAGCTTATACATGTAACCTAAAGGTAGTTTTATATCAGTTTATACACTGCCCCCTCATACAGACAGTACAGTAATCAGAAAGGTAATATTTATATGTTATATAATACAGCTTATACATGTAACCTAAAGGTAGTTTTATATCATGTTTATACACAGCACCCTCATACAGTACAGTACAGTAATAAGATAGGTCATATTTATATGTTATATAATACTGCTTATACATGTAACCTAAAGGTAGTTTTATATCATATTTATACACAGTACCCTCAGACAGTACTGTAATCAGACAGGTAATATTTATATGTTATATAATACAGCTTATACATGTAACCTAAAGGTAGTTTTATATCATGTTTATACACAGCACCCTCAGACAGACAGTACTGTAATCAGACAGTAATATATATATGTTATATAATACAGCTTATACATGTAACCTAAAGGTAGTTTTATATCATGTTTATACATAGCACCCTCAGACAGACAGTACTGTAATCAGACAGTAATATTTATATGTTATATAATACAGCTTATACATGTAACCTAAAGGTAGTTTTATATCATGTTTATACACAGCACCCTCAGACAGACAGTACGGTACTGTAATCAGACAGTAATATTTATATGTTATATAATACAGCTTATACATGTAACCTAAAGGTAGTTTTATATCATGTTTATACACAGCACCCTCAGACAGACAGTACAGTAATCAGACAGTAATATTTATATGTTATATAATACAGCTTATACATGTAACCTAAAGGTAGTTTTATATCATGTTTATACACAGCACCCTCAGACAGACACTACTGTAATCAGACAGGTAATATTTATATGTTATATAATACAGCTTATACATGTAACCTAAAGGTAGTTTTATATCATGTTTATACACAGCACCCTCAGACAGACATACAGTAATCAGACAGGTAATATTTATATGTTATATAATAGAGCTTATACATGTAACCTAAATGTAGTTTTATATCATGTTTATACACAGCACCCTCAGACAGACAGTACTGTAATCAGACAGGTAATATTTATATGTTATATAATACAGCTTATACATGTAACCTACAGGTAGTTTTATATCATGTTTATACACAGCACCCTCAGACAGACATACAGTAATCAGACAGGTAATATTTATATGTTATATAATAGAGCTTATACATGTAACCTAAATGTAGTTTTATATCATGTTTATACACAGCACCCTCAGACAGACAGTACTGTAATCAGACAGTAATATTTATATGTTATATAATACAGCTTATACATGTAACCTACAGGTAGTTTTATATCATGTTTATACACAGCACCCTCAGACAGACATACAGTAATCAGACAGGTAATATTTATATGTTATATAATAGAGCTTATACATGTAACCTAAATGTAGTTTTATATCATGTTTATACACAGCACCCTCAGACAGACAGTACTGTAATCAGGCAGGTAATATTTATATGTTATATAATACAGCTTATACATGTAACCTAAAGGTAGTTTTATATCATGTTTATACACAGCACCCTCAGACAGACAGTACTGTAATCAGACAGTAATATTTATATGTTATATAATACAGCTTATACATGTAACCTAAAGGTAGTTTTATATCATGTTTATATACACTACCCTCAGACAGTACAGTACAGTAATCAGACAGTAATATTTATATGTTATATAATACAGCTTATACATGTAACCTAAAGGTAGTTTTATATCATGTTTATACACAGCACCCTCAGACAGACATACAGTAATCAGACAGGTAATATTTATATGTTATATAATAGAGCTTATACATGTAACCTAAATGTAGTTTTATATCATGTTTATACACAGCACCCTCAGACAGACAGTACTGTAATCAGACAGGTAATATTTATATGTTATATAATACAGCTTATACATGTAACCTACAGGTAGTTTTATATCATGTTTATACACAGCACCCTCAGACAGACATACAGTAATCAGACATGTAATATTTATATGTTATATAATAGAGCTTATACATGTAACCTAAATGTAGTTTTATATCATGTTTATACACAGCACCCTCAGACAGACAGTACTGTAATCAGACAGTAATATTTATATGTTATATAATACAGCTTATACATGTAACCTACAGGTAGTTTTATATCATGTTTATACACAGCACCCTCAGACAGACATAATCAGACAGGTAATATTTATATGTTATATAATAGAGCTTATACATGTAACCTAAATGTAGTTTTATATCATGTTTATACACAGCACCCTCAGACAGACAGTACTGTAATCAGGCAGGTAATATTTATATGTTATATAATACAGCTTATACATGTAACCTAAAGGTAGTTTTATATCATGTTTATACACAGCACCCTCAGACAGACAGTACTGTAATCAGACAGTAATATTTATATGTTATATAATACAGCTTATACATGTAACCTAAAGGTAGTTTTATATCATGTTTATATACACTACCCTCAGACAGTACAGTACAGTAATCAGACAGTAATATTTATATGTTATATAATACAGCTTATACATGTAACCTAAAGGTAGTTTTATATCAGTTTATACACAGCACCCTCAGACAGTACAGTACTGTAATCAGACAGGTAATATTTATATGTTATATAATACAGCTTATACATGTAACCTAAAGGTAGTTTTATATCATGTTTATACACAGCACCCTCAGACAGTACAGTACTGTAATCAGACAGGTAATATTTATATGTTATATAATACAACTTATACATGTAACCTAAAGGTAGCTTTATAGCATGTTTATACATAGCACCCTCAGACAGACAGTACTGTAATCAGACAGGTAATATTTATATGTTACATAATACAGCTTATACATGTAACCTAAAGGTAGTTTTATATCATGTTTATACACAGCACCCTCAGACAGACAGTACAGTAATCAGACAGTAACATTTATATGTTATATAATACAGCTTATACATGTAACCTAAAGGTAGTTTTATATCATGTTTATAAACAGCACCCTCAGACAGACAGTACTGTAATCAGACAGGTAATATTTATATGTTATATAATACAGCTTATACATGTAACCTAAAGGTAGTTTTATATCATGTTTATACACAGCACCCTCAGACAAACAGTACAGTAATCAGACAGGTAATATTTATATGTTATATAATACAGCTTATACATGTAACCTAAAGGTAGTTTTATATCATGTTTATACACAGCACCCTCAGACAGACTGTACAGTAATCAGACAGGTAATATTTATATGTTATATAATACAGCTTATACATGTAACCTAAACGTAGTTTTATATCATGTTTATACACAGCACCCTCAGACAGACAGACAGTACAGTAATCAGACAGGTAATATGTATATGTTATATAATACAGCTTATACATGTAACCTAAAGGTAGTTTTATATCATGATTATACACAGTACCCTCAGAAAGATAGTACAGTACTCTAATCAGACAGGTAATATTAGTCGTTTTAAATAAATACAGAACTCAAAAACCAAAGACCCAGGCATGGAAAAACAGTATTTAATTTTATTTTTTAAACACATATTAATTAAAAAGCTTGGATTTCTAAATAAGTTTGGATTTTGGAATTCTGGATTACTACCTGTATATATAAAAGGAAGTCAGATCCAGGGAATTCAATGCCAAGAAAACTTTCAATAGAAAGATAAAAAGTATAGAATTGCCTTACTCAGCACAGCATTTATATAATATAGATATAAAACTATTAATACAATATATTATTTAATTATGGAATTTAATTTGATTGGTAACGCATCACCACAATCCTATTATGTCACTCTTATTAGCATATTTAAATTCATATTTGGAGCTCCGCCAACACATACGCAAGTGTATTGTCTGAAGTCTACTGCTGGATTAGCGCATGCGAGTGTTAATGTTATCACACTATTGTGGCGCCTTCTTTCTTTGCTGTCATTCCAGGCACATACAACCTGTCACTGTCTTTTTAGCAACATCACTGTACTTTAGTTAAACATGGCAGCGTTGGGGGACATCATCACAAGGTCACCTGTCTGCGCAAAAGATTTGTGACTATGTCTCACATTGCAATACACAAGTTGAAAACAGCAGCACAGTGTTCAACTTTATTCACTGATCTCATAACGTGCTGCTTTAAACGGGTGTTTGTATCGTACTGACTAGAGCATTACTTTATTGGCTCAGATCGCTTTCTCACTCTTCTTTCTCTGATGTTGCTGATACTACATCTGGAAAAACACTCCATTCACGTAACCGCCTAGTCTGTGATGTCACCGAAAAGCTCTTCAATGCATTGTACAGTAAGAGCTTGTGCAACTGGAACACCAGAACTGCAGTGAAATAGCAAACCCAGGTTGCCCATCATGATTGGCTAATGCAAATTAGACTAAGAGGCCAATTTAACAAGTGCGGATCAGGTCCGCAAGACATCGATGAATGCGGAAAGCAATACACTCTCTGTATTCAGCATTGCACCAGCAGCTCACAAGAGCTGCTGGTGCAACGCCGCCCCCTGCAGACTCGCGGCCAATGGGCTGCCAGCAGGGGGTGTCAATCAACCCGATCGTACTCGATTGGGTTGAATTCCGGCGATTTCTGTCCACCTGCTCCAAGTAGGGGGACAGGGTTATGGAGCAGCGGTCTTTGTGACCGCTGCTCCATAACTTGTGTTTCTGGCGAGTCTTCAGACTCACCAGAAACACGAGCCGTTAAGCTCCGTTCGGAGCTTGATAGATAGGCCCCTAAAGGTGGGTTTGGAAACAATCCAGGTTTCAGATGAAGATTGTGGCAAAATGGTGTAGAAGCAAAAGCGCAAGGTATTGGGCACATTTATGTTTACAAATAACCTGTGCAATAATATAATAATATTTTTTGCCCTTACTATGCCTTTAACCATGACACTGTACTCCCCACAATGATATTAAAGGGACAATAGTATAATAACCTAGTTGCCCAAAGAAGTAAAAACTCTTTACTCGTGTGCAAACCTGATCACATATTCTCAAGTGCGCTAACCCGACATGAAAATATGAATATTTCACATTCCAATGTTCTTCACATAGAATAATATGTTATTCATAAATACATATTTCTACATATATCTGATGCTATTTTGCACAAATATATATTTATAGATATGTATATATATATATATATATATATATATATATATATATATATATAGATGATTATAGACTCACAAGCCACTTTATTAGGTACACCTTGCTACTATTGGGTTGGACCCCCTTTTGCCTTCAGAACTGCCTTAATTCTTCATGGCATAGATTCAACAAGGTGTTGGAAACATTCCTCAGAGATTTTGGTCCATATTGACATAATAGCATCACAGAGTTGCAGATTTGTGGGCTGCACATTCCTGATGCAAATCTCTTGTTCCACCACATCCCAAAGGTGCTCAATTGGATTGAGATCTGGTGACTGTGACGGCCATTGGAGTACAGTGAACTCATTGTCATGTTCAAGAAACCAGTTTGAGATTATTTGAGCTTTGTGACATGGTGCATTATCCTACTGAAATTAGCCATCAGAAGATGGGTAAACTGTAGTCATAAAGGGATGGACATGGTCAGCAACAATACTCAGGTAGGCCGTGGCATTTAAACAATGCTCAATTGGTAATAAAAGGCCCAAAGGGTGCCAAGAAAATATCCCCTGCACCATTACACCACCACCACCAGCCTGAACCGTTGATACAAAGCAGGATGGATCCATGCTTTCATGTTTTTTATGCCAAATTCTGACCCTACCATCTCAATGTCGCAGCTGAAATCGAGACTCATCAGACCAGGCAACATTTTTCCAATCTTCTATTGCCCAATTTTGGGGAGCCTGTGCGAATTGTAGCCTAAGTTTCCTGTTCTTAGCTGACAGGAGTGGCACCCAGTGTGGTCTTTTGCTGCTGTAGCCCATCTGCTTCAAGGTTCGACGTGTTGTGCATTCAGAGATTGTTTACTGCATACCTTGGTTGTAACGAGTGGTTATTTGAGTTAATGCTGCCTTTCTATCATCTCGTACCAGTCTGCCCATTATCCTCTGACCTCTGACATCAACAAGGCATTTTCATCCAAACAACTGCCATTTACTGAATATTTTCACATTTTCTAAATATAATTTTTATTAAGGTTTTCCTTAAATACATCAACATGCTGGTATATGTTTACTTAAATGAAAATACAGTTCATCAAAATTAGAATCAGAAAGAAACGGTGCATCATCTTGATATAGATATTTGTAAATTCATCCCCTCATCTAGCTTCTCTTTACATTCCTTAAAAAACCTCATAAAATGTAATTCATACCATTCTTTGGGGTTTTTACTTAGTATTATTCCTAAATATTTGATTTTGGTAGTTTCTTTAAACGGGTGATTAACCTGACAATTTAATGGTTTAAATAACCAAAGACGTTCAGATTTTGTAAAATTAATTTTGTTTCCAGAGAATGCGCTAAATACATTGATGTCCTTTAATAGTATTGGTAAATTAGCTTCCAGATTACTAAGAAATATAATTAGATCATCCGCATAAAGGGATAATACGAAGCTTTGATCACCTAATGGAATACCATCAATATGTTTATGAAGTAAGGTGGCTAGTGGTTCTAAACAGATATTAAAATGTAAAGCGACCTAGGTGGTCCCATGTCCTGACAATTTTGTTACATATGGAATCCATGGAAAGTCCTATATTTGCTGCTAATAATAAAATTGACATTCATTGCATGAGCTTTACTAAAATGAATTTTGGTCCTACGCGTCATTTGCCATGATTTCACCTACCCCCACTGAGGGGGGAGCAGGGAGAGAAAGAATGAATTTCCTCCTCTTTTTTTCTCTTTTCCCCCTTTCCTTTCTCTTCCTTCCCCCCTTCCTCTTTTCCTGTGATCGAGAGAAAAGAAAATAATTTATTTTTGGTTTATTAGTTGTCAATGGGGGTAATGGCTCCTAGGTAGTAGTTCTTATTGTTATTACTTTCTCAAGGTTAAAGAGAACAGCTGTTTATAATTTTGGTTATAGTATCTGTATAGGACACATTTGTACTAAAGGTCTCATCATTTACACTGTCATGATGTGAGATGTGTGTTCATTATGTTATTCTGTTTTTCTTTATTGGTTTTGTCATGTGTTATGATTTGGAATTCCGTTAAACATCTAATTGTGCTTAGGCTATGTCCTAACAGAAAGCAATGTATGTACTGTGAATCTAGTGCTATTGTACTAATATAAAACTTCAATAAAAATGTATTAAAAAAAAAAGTAAAGTCGAGAGCGGGCACCCCTGTCTAGTACCTCTCTGTAACTTGAAGTGTTCTGTTATTGATCCATTGATAATAATAGATAAAATTGGTTCATTGTAAATCAACTTAACAAAATTGACAAAGTGACCTACAAACCCAAACTTCTCTAGCGTCTTAAACATATGATTCCAGCTTATAAAATCGAAAGCTTTTTCAGCATCGAGTGTAAACAATGCTAAGCTATGTATAGCTAGAGATTTATTTTGTTGGTTTTTATACCAAATATGATCTAATACTAACATAACCTTTCTCATATTCGTAACTGGATTCCTACCACACATAAACCCTACCTGATCTTCATGGATAATTTTTCCGAGATATACTTTCAATCGGTTTGCCATAATTGATGTTCATAATTTATCATCACAATTAAGTAGGGAGATAGGTCTATAGGAGGATAGATCTTCCAGATCCTTATCTTTTTTAAGAATTAAGGCTATATTTGAATATGCAAAGTATTGTTAACAATTCTTACAATTACCATAGTCTTAAAAGTAATAATTTAAAGGAACTCTTAAAAGAACTCTTAAAAGAGTAATAATTTTAGAGTACAAATATAATATTTAGACTTAAAGGTTATTTAATATGAGGAATTTTAGATCCTTAATCTGACTTGTAAAGTGCGTATATATATATATATATATATATATATATATATGTATATTTATGCAATACTTTCTGATTTTATCCCAGAGTGACAATATAACTACGTCCATAAAATATATCTGTTTATTTACACAGCTTTTTATGGCTCATTGAAGAATTAACAATTAAAGTCTAACTAATCCAGATATATATTTATGTTTTCTTGACCATGAAAGGCATAAATTATATGAAATCTAGCTTATTATTTAGCTAGAAAGGGGCTTATAATGTAAAAATTGTAGCTATGGGATTAAATATTTCTATATTATATTAATAGATAGAACTGACTAAGTTCTAGTTTAAAATATTGCATAAATACACATATAGATGAGAAACTGATAAATAACCCAATGCAATAAGACTCTTAAAATTACTGTTGGTTTCAAAATACACAATTATTTATTAGATCAGCTATAAAACATAAAATGGCACAATATTCAATGCATAGGCCTAAAGACAATAACAATTAACATTTACTTACAAATACAGGGAGTGCAGAATTATTAGGCAAATGAGTATTTTGACCACATCATCCTCTTTATGCATGTTGTCTTACTCCAAGCTGTATAGGCTCGAAAGCCTACTACCAATTAAGCATATTAGGTGATGTGCATCTCTGTAATGAGAAGGGGTGTGGTCTAATGACATCAACACCCTATATCAGGTGTGCATAATTATTAGGCAACTTCCTTTCCTTTGGCAAAATGGGTCAAAAGAAGGACTTGACAGGCTCAGAAAAGTCAAAAATAGTGAGATATCTTGCAGAGGGATGCAGCACTCTTAAAATTGCAAAGCTTCTGAAGCGTGATCATCGAACAATCAAGCGTTTCATTCAAAATAGTCAACAGGGTCGCAAGAAGCGTGTGGAAAAACCAAGGCGCAAAATAACTGCCCATGAACTGAGAAAAGTCAAGCGTGCAGCTGCCAAGATGCCACTTGCCACCAGTTTGGCCATATTTCAGAGCTGCAACATCACTGGAGTGCCCAAAAGCACAAGGTGTGCAATACTCAGAGACATGGCCAAGGTAAGAAAGGCTGAAAGACGACCACCACTGAACAAGACACACAAGCTGAAACGTCAAGACTGGGCCAAGAAATATCTCAAGGCTGATTTTTCTAAGGTTTTATGGACTGATGAAATGAGAGTGAGTCTTGATGGGCCAGATGGATTGGCCCGTGGCTGGATTGGTAAAGGGCAGAGAGCTCCAGTCCGACTCAGACGCCAGCAAGGTGGAGGTGGAGTACTGGTTTGGGCTGGTATCATCAAAGATGAGCTTGTGGGGCCTTTTCGGGTTGAGGATGGAGTCAAGCTCAACTCCCAGTCCTACTGCCAGTTTCTGGAAGACACCTTCTTCAAGCAGTGGTACAGGAAGAAGTCTGCATCCTTCAAGAAAAACATGATTTTCATGCAGGACAATGCTCCATCACACGCGTCCAAGTACTCCACAGCGTGGCTGGCAAGAAAGGGTATAAAAGAAGAAAATCTAATGACATGGCCTCCTTGTTCACCTGATCTGAACCCCATTGAGAACCTGTGGTCCATCATCAAATGTGAGATTTACAAGGAGGGAAAACAGTACACCTCTCTGAACAGTGTCTGGGAGGCTGTGGTTGCTGCTGCACGCAATGTTGATGGTGAACAGATCAAAACACTGACAGAATCCATGGATGGCAGGCTTTTGAGTGTCCTTGCAAAGAAAAGTGGCTATATTGGTCACTGATTTGTTTTTGTTTTGCTTTTGAATGTCAGAAATGTATATTTGTGAATGTTGAGATGTTATATTGGTTTCACTGGTAAAAATAAATTATTGAAATGGGTATATATTTGTTTTTTGTTAAGTTGCCTAATAATTATGCACAGTAAAAGTCACCTGCACACACAGATATCCCCATAAAATAGCTAAAACTAAAAACAAACTAAAAACTACTTCCAAAAATATTCAGCTTTGATATTAATGAGTTTTTTGGGTTCATTGAGAACATGGTTGTTGTTCAATAATAAAATTAATCCTCAAAAATACAACTTGCCTAATAATTCTGCACTCCCTGTATACATTTACACAAACATACATGACATAGGTACCTTGGGATTATCTTGTGAACAGTCTGGATGTTTCTGCTAGCTTCCTGTCCTCATCCTCCCCTCTCTCCTTCCCTTCTGACTAACTCTTGTTCTATATATTCAGAATTGTCCCATCCGTTAGTATTGCTTTGATGCAATTGGTTACTTTGTTTCCCGCTTCACCATATTTGGAAAACTGAATTCCATTGGTCCTAGCTGTTTACATGTAAATAGGGCTATTGTAGGGGTGGATAGCTATAAATCATGATAACCTGTTATCTACCATCCACACCCCAACAGGTACATGAAAGACTCCTATTTACATGTAAACATTTGGTGACTATTTTGAATGAAAGGAAGCCTGAGAAAATAACTCCTTATTTACCATCTCCTGATTCTCTTTGAGATAGACAGGGCATGATAAACAAAAAGGCTTGTATAGCTTTTGTTCTTGAGACAGGGCAGTAAACAAAAGACTTCATAGCTTTTGTAACTGAAATAGGGCATAGAAAGATATACAGCTATATTTCTCATGGCCAATTAATATGACTAGAATATTATACAAATACATAAATATGCTCATACATACAATATATACATTGGAATGGAACTATAACATAAGCGATTTGCCAAACTGTAACAGTCCCCCGCTTTGTGGCCTTGAAAGCTTTAGCCAATGGCCACACATTATGTATCTTGCTTATGTATTTCTCCCATGATCAGACCCTTACTAGACAACCTATGCATTATTACAAAGTATTATGTACAGTATCATGCTATAACCCATGGTAATGTGTTCCGTGAGATGAAGTTTAATTTAGCAAAGATTAACACGACTAGCCAATAGCATTAATTATGCTATTTGACACTGGTGCTGGCATCTGGAAGCTCGGTATCCTTATGTAAGACAAGATCTGTACATCCATCAGTCCATTTTGTACGTCTTAAAACTGAAGTGACACCTTCTTGTACAAACGTTTGTTATGAGGGCAAAGGCACGTATACACTTTCGTATTGGAACAGTTTTTCTTTTCTTTTGCCACAGGGGCCTGCTAGATAAGTGGTGATATTTTCGGAAACTGTTATCACCTTGCAGCGCCACAAGTCCATTTTCTTAGTATATGCACATGCAAGTAAAGGGTTTCGAATTCAGTGGAAATGTTGTGAACACAGGAACCTGTGGTGGCCTCTTCTCATGCTGTAGTCACCGTGAAATGATGTGGGTCCCTGGCTCTGTAACATGAATGTACCCCTTTTGATGATCCACTTGCATAGCTGCACTATACTTCCTTCAGGGATGATGGTAGTGTCTTTGTGATAGGTTGTGACAGGATCTTGAATCTTCCATCTTCCTTCTGTCTCTGGGATGTTATTTTCTATCTTGAAGTAATATCATCAGCAGAGAAGTCCCAGATCTACACAGCACATCTTCAGTAGTTTAAAAAAAAAAACTTGCTTGGCATAATCAAGGTTATTGACAGTGGTGTTGGTATCCCAAATCTTGGAGAGGCAAATACTGCCATTATTCTCCTGAGAATTACATTCTCTTTTGACATTCATCTCACACCTGATAGGTTTGAACACAAAACCATATAGGTTATAACTGAAAAATCAACATATTTATGTTACTCCGATTAAAATATTAACCAACATATAAACACAACAAAATAAAAACAAAAATAATTCCCTACACCTTCTACACTAAGTATTAAATCAAAAGCATTACTCACTCTATGTCAATATGCCTATAATACACTTTAAACCAGATGTCTACCTGACTTCCCTAAAATGGTCTAACACCTATTATGTATGTTATTCTGTATCATAGTATTCATGATGTTTTTAAGGTCATAAATGTACTGGGTAAGACACATTTCTATCAGAACCTCAATACCTTATAGAGATGGTATTAAAACTGGAATCCCACTTTGTTTTAATAAATATATATAATTAACCATTAGGATTTGCGGATAAATACTAATTTATAATTAATCTTTTCCTCAGGCTTTAATAATAAAGAGAAAAATAAATTTAGTTAATGTTTGGATTTTAATGAGAAAGGGATACCATCCTATATGGAGATATTGAGCTTCTGTTTACTTATTTATATTGAATGGAAGTTCTGCATGATAAAGTAGGTCTGAATTAAAATTTATCATAACATATTTAAAAACTAAATTAAGATACACATATTTACAACTTTCAGTGATAACATGCTGCAATTCTGCTTTTTTCTTTGGTTACTACAGTAAGTCTATCCAAAGAATGCCCATTAATTGTGATACAAATTATTATTAACAGGCATAGTATATCCGTACAATAACTATAATGAAATATCATTGGAGATGTTGTTTCTGCGTTTCTGCTCAGCTGTTGGGATTCTGAGGAAGCATTTACAGATATCCATCACTGGTTTTCGATTTTTCTAGAAAAACAGACAAAACAAATGTAATTACTTTTCTAATTTGAACAACTATTTACATTTTGGAAACATCTCTTGGACATCCCTCTCTTAAATTTTATAATACTGCTCTAAAGCAATCCAAAATATTTTGAGCACATAATTTTGTTAAAATCATTTAAGATTATTTTTCCTAGGGGTAATACAACTGGCAAATGTGCTTGAAACATGCCATTTTGATCTCAGGTCTGTGACAAAAACAAACAATTGCACTAGGGATGGTCTCTTTTAAACAAACAATGGAGTGAGATATTTCCAAATTAAAGATAGACAGGAAGAACATTTTGTAAACACGCTGGGAGACAAAGGGTGAATGTGCCTCAGGACCACCAATAGTTAATTCTATTCTAAGGTAGGCACACCCTATTTTAACTGTTTAACAATTTAACAAACAAATTCCCAGACAGGAGGACACTTCCCTGAAAGACATCTCTCCCCCCCCCCCCCCCCTTGGGCACAATGTTTGTTTAGAACTAATTAAAGGCTGTAGTAGTTCCAAGAACAATGGTAATACAATTATACTCACCATTGCTGTAAAAATACCACCTATCTCTGTAAGAAAGATTCCTCCATGCTTCTCTTCGTTACATGTGTTGGGTTGGAGCTGAAAAATACTCTTTGTAGAAAATAGATTTAGATCATGTAACCATTTTGCATATGATTTTTGGTAACCATGGGATGTATCAAAACTCCAAGTGTACCTCTGTTTTTCCAAGAAATTAGGAAAAACAGGTTTACATGGTAGATCATAACAATACTGTTTTTCTTTAAAACCATTAATTGTATCCATGATTTCCACCCATCTGTTGCTCTGTAAATCATTTGTTAATATGTCAAGTTCCAAAACCTTAACTACAATATCTGTTTTAGTTCTTAATGCATTCCCCAAACACATTTTGAAGAGATCCATGTTCTCATTTTTAAGCAAATCACTGCAGATATCATTGTGTAACGGTGGCATTTTTACAGTATAATTTGGTAATTTAGATACACATGTATCACACTCTTTTTGAGCTGTGCAATTTTGGCCTGAATTTGCTATAAAACTTGAATTGGGCATTGTAGTAATTAAAATTGGTGTGGAGTGGTTGTTAGATACAGTATTTGAAATATTGCCTCTGGTAGCAGGGCATAACACAGGTGTTGCTAGAAAAACAGGGCTTTCACCTATGTTTACTGAATTCACTGTATCTTTTAAACTCAAATTGATTGTTTTATCAGTTTTGTCAAATAAAATTACATTCCTTGTCTCCCCCACTTTGTCACAGTTATTCAATGAATATGTTTGGGTGGATGCATCTTTTTTCAAAGTTTGTAGCAAATGAGTATTTTGTACACTTTGTGATTGTGTGAGTTTATTTTGGATAACTTTATTTACACTAATTATATTATCCATTTCATTTTCTGTTTTAATCAATTTTTCCTTCCACATTTTAAGTTCTGTTTGTGCAGTAGCACAGTTCTCATCACTTTTTTCTTTTAAGCATTTTATTTCATCATTAAGTGATGTTAAGAAACTGACTTTACATTCCAATTGGTCAATTTCTTTTTCTTTGAGAATTAAATTTGCTTTAGAATTGCGAAGGGCGTCATTTAAAACTTCTATTTTGGCATTCATTGCCAAGCAAACATACTTGCTACTGCTCTGCCCTTTAATTTTTTACTTTTTTTAGAGAAAGTCTTCTCTTTTTCAAATAAATCCTGGACATATTTCCAAGGATTCTCTTTTTCATGAACATCACAAGCAAAATCTTTACTTTTGTGACTTGTGATGTAAGTAACTACAAAACTTTCTAATGCAGATATTGTAGCCATCTTGGAAAAAACTCAAACAAAATGATAATAAAAAAAAAAAAATCAAATAACAAAAAAAAAAAAAAAAATTCCCTTAATTATGTACTACTTGTAATGCCATTAATTGCCAAAAAAAAAAAATCAAAGGCAAGACAAGTTAGTAGAGGGAAACCTTTTCAATATTAATAAAACAAAGCTTCCCTTTGCTTAGCCGGCAACAATATTTATTTATTAATTCAAAAAGAAACGTTTCAAATGTAATCCTCTTGAGGGATTTTACTGGTTCAAAATGAAACCAGAAATAAGCTTATTTTGTGGCATTGAATAAATGTGGTTTTATGACTGTTGAACGGCTGGAGCAGCCTGAATTTGTCCTAATAATCTTCTATGGTCACAACCATAGCTAGAAATTGTAAATGAATTCCAACAGTTAAACTATATTTGTTTTAAATGATGAGGATTCTTTGAATAGAAGTAAACGTTCCAACAAGGTATTCCTACTAGCTCAATAAACAGAATATACTATAATTCAGTTATTGCTGGTGGCTGCCTCAGCCTAACACTGCCAGTAGCCTCACCATACGTGTAAAACGTATATGCCGGATAAAATATCTTGATGGAGACGTAAATTTCTATTACCTGACGTGGTTCGCCAACTCTTAAAAGTAAACTCTTAAAGGTACTCTTAAAAGAGTAATAATTTTTAGAGTACAAATATAATATTTAGTCTTAAAGGTTATTTAATATGAGGAATTTTAGATCCTTAATCTGACTTCTAAAGTGCATATATATATATATATATATATGTATATTTATGCAATATTTTCTGATTTTATCCCAGAGTGACAATATAACTACGTCCATAAAATATATCTGTTTATTTACACAGCTTTTTATGGCTCATTTGAGGAATTAACAATTAAAGTCTAACTAATCCAGATATATATTTATGTTTTCTTGACCATGCAAGGCATAAATTATATGAAATCTGGCTTATTATTTAGCTAGAAAGGGGCTTATAATGTACAAATTGTAGCTATGGGATTAAATATTTCTATAGTATATTAATAGATAGAACTGACTACGTTCTAGTTTAAAATATTGCATAAATACACATATAGATGAGAAACTGATAAATAACCCAATGCAATAAGACTCTTAAAATTACTGTTGGTTTCAAAATACACAATTATTTATTAGATCAGCTATAAAACATAAAATGGCACAATATTCAATGCATAGGCCTAAAGACAATAACAATTAACATTTACTTACAAATATACATTTACACAAACATACATGACATAGGTACCTTGGGATTATCTTGTGAACAGTCTGGATGTTTCTGCTAGCTTCCTGTCCTCATCCTCCCCTCTCTCTCCTTCCCTTCTGACTAACTCTTGTTCTATATATTCAGAATTGTCCCATCCGTTAGTATTGCTTTGATGCAATTGGTTACTTTGTTTCCCGTTTCACCATATTTGGAAAACTGAATTCCATTGGTCCTAGCTGTTTACATGTAAATAGGGCTATTGTAGGGGTGGATAGCTATAAATCATGATAACCTGTTATCTACCATCCACACCCCAGCAGGTACATGAAAGACTCCTATTTGCATGTAAACATTTGGTGACTATTTTGAATGAAAGGAAGCCTGAGAAAATAACTCCTTATTTACCATCTCCTGATTCTCTTTGAGATAGACAGGGCATAGTAAACAAAAAGGCTTGTATGGCTTTTGTTCTTGAGACAGGGCAGTAAACAAAAGACTTCATAGCTTTTGTAACTGAAATAGGGCATAGAAAGATATACAGCTATATTTCTCATGGCCAATTAATATGACTAGAATATTATACAAATACATAAATATGCTCATACATACAATATATACATTGGAATGGAACTATAACATAAGCGATTTGCCAAACTGTAACAATAGTATGTGTTAAACAATTTGTGTAAAGTAGTGGTTATCTGTTCCTGTAATATTCTATAGAATTCTACTGGTAAACATTCAGGCCCAGGTGCTTTATTGAGCTTAGCCTTTTTAATCCCCTCTGAAATCTCATATATTGATATTGGCACATTAAGCTCTTGTATAGCTTCTTCTGATAATGTGGGCACCTTAATCTTTTCCCAAAAAGTTTTTCCTGTGTCATATCTATAGACCCTGCTTTGAATACATTCTGAAAAAAGTCTTAAAGGCCTTCTTAATCTCAGCTACATTTATTAGTCTCTTGTCCCCCATTTTAATTGCAGAGATATACTTTTTACTTTTATGTTTGGTGATTCTGGCTAGGTACTTTGCTGACCTACCTGCATGCCCTCCATACAAATTATCCTGCATCGTTTTCTGATAGAGGAATACATCTTTCTGATCTTTCACTTTTTTATATCTCTCCCAATTTAACTGACTTGAATTGGAAAGGTAAGCATTATAACTGTTCTTAACCATATTAGATAACTGGATTTCTCTCTGTAAAGATTTTTTTTAAATATAAGTGAGCTCGAATATCACCACGCAGAACCGCCTTAGCTTCTTCCCAAAATGTCTCCACTTTGTCTAGATATGAGGAATTATGGTTATAATAATGAATCCATTTCTCCTTTAACCAACTCTGGAATGTAATGTTCTGAGCCAAATAATTAGGAAAAAATGTTAACATTATTTGGTACTTGGGCAGCTTTAATATTGATATCCAATTATGTAATAAAATGTACATTTAATAAATATTAATAAAGTACTCAAATTATATTAAATTCTTAATTGCAAAACAAAAATAAAAAAATAGAGGCGGCGGATCCCAAAGGAATCAATGGGAGTCTGACCATAGCGAAAGTACAAGTTCGCTGCTGCCTGACATCCCATTGATTCCTATGGGAGCTGTCTACACCTAACACCCTAACATGTACCCCGAGTCTAAACACCCCTAAGCTGTCCTACACCGCCGCAACTAAATAAAGTTATTACCCCCTAAACCGTGGCTCCCGGAGCCCACCGCAAGCTACTCTATACATATTAACCCCTAAACTGCCGCTCCCTGACCCCGCCGCCACCTACATTATACCTAGTAACCCCTATCCTGCCCCCCCTATACCGCCGCCCTCTATAATAAAGTTATTAACCCCTATCCTGCCGATCCCGCACCTCGCAGCAACTATAATAAATTTATTAACCCCTAAACCGCCGCTCCCGGAGCCCACCGCCACCTACATTATACCTAGTAACCCCTATCCTGCCCCCCCTATACCGCCGCCCTCTATAATAAAGTTATTAACCCCTATCCTGCCGATCCCGCACCTCGCAGCAACTAAATAAATAGTTTAACCCCTAGACCCTGCCGCAACCTATATTAAATTTATTAACCCCTAATCTGCCCCCCTACACCGTCGCCACCTATGATACATTTATTAACCCCTATCCTGCCCCCCACTACACCGCCGCCACTGTAATAAAATTATTAACCCCTAAACCTAAGTCTAACACTAACCCTAACACCCCCTAACTTAAATATTAATTAAATATATCTAAATAATATTTCTATTATGAACTAAATTAATCCTATTTAAAACTAAATACTTACCTTTAAAATAAACCCTAATATAGCTACAATATAAATAACTAGTACTAAAGCCCGTGTACACGGGCCATTTTTTGCAGTACAGCGGTCCCACCCCTTGCTCTCACCCCCTCTCTATTGCTCTCTCTCCCCCTCTCTTTTGCTTTCTCTCCCCCCTCTCCTTTACACTCTACCCTCTTTTGCTCTCTCTCTCCCCTCTTTGGCTCTCTCTGCCCCCTCTTTTGTTCTCTCCCCCATCTTTGGCTCTCTCTCCCCCCTCTTTGTCTCTCTCTCCCCCCTCTTTTGTTCTCTCCCCCTCTTTGGCTCTCTCTCCCCCCCTCTTTGGCTCTCTCTGCCCCCTCTTTTGTTCTCTCCCCCCTCTTTGGCTCTCTCTCCCCCCTCTTTGGCTCTCTCTGCCCCCTCTTTTGTTCTCTCCCCCTCTTTTGCTCTCTCTCTCCCCTCTTTGGCTCTCTCCCCCCTTTCTTTTGCTCTCTCTGCCCCCTCTTTTGTTCTCTCCCCCCTCTTTGGCTTTCTCTCCCCACTCTTTGGCTCTCTCTGCCCCCTCATTGGCTCTCTCTGCCCCCTGTTTGGCTCTCTCTCCCCCCTCTTTGGCTCTCTTCCCCCCTCTTTTGTTCTCTCCCCCCTCTTTGGCTCCCCCCCCCTCTATTTGTCTCTCTCCCCCCTCTTTGGCTCTCTCTCACCACTCTTTGGCTCTCTCTGCCCCATATTTTGTTCTCTCCCCCCTCTATTTGGCTCTCTCTGCCCCCTCTTTTGTTCTCTCCCCCCTCTATTTGGCTCTCTCCCCCCTTCTTTGGCCCTTCTCCCCCCGTCTTTGGGCCTTCTCCCCCCTCTCTTGCTCCCTCTCTTGCCACGCCCCCTTCGCGGCACCCCGCTCGGCCACGCCCCCTCACAGCGACACCCGCACGGCCACGCCCAATCGCGGCGACACCCGCACGGTCACGCCCATCGCAGTGACACCCGCCCGGCCACGCCCCCATCGCGGCACTCGCGCTCCCCAGACCTCACAGCTGTTCAGCTTGTATGCTGTGTACCTCGCGCACGCCCGCTGTCACTCACCTCCCATGTAGCGCGCGGCCGCTTCTCACAGCTGTTACTGGCCTCGCTGTACCTCTCGCACACACGCCCACTGTCACATGGGAGCGCGGCCGCTTCTCACAGCTGTTACTTGCCTCGCTCCAAGCCGACACTGATCAAGGCCAGGTATGTTTGTCACGTGCAGTCTCTACTGCGCATGACTGCATCTGACAAACATACTTGGCCAATTATTATATAGGATAATTATATTGTAGCTATCTTTGGATTTATTTTTATTTTACAGGCAACTTTCAATTTATTTTAACTAGGTACAATAGCTATTAAATAGTTATTAACTATTTAATAGCTTACCTAGCTAAAATAAAGAGAAATTTACCTGTAAAATAATGATCGGAACAGCCAATAGAAAGCAAGCTCAATCTGATTGGCTGATTGGATCAGCCAATCGGATTGAACTTTAATCTGATTGGCTGATTCAATCAGCCAATCAGATTTTTCCTACCTTAATTCCGATTGGCTGATAGAATCCTATCAGCCAATCGGAATTGAAGGGACGCCATCTTGGATGACGTCCCTTAAAGGAGCCTTCATTCGTCGGTAGTCCGTCGGTAAAGAAGGATGTACCGCGTCAGCGGGATGAAGATTGAAGATTGAAGACCCCGCTTGGAAGATGACATCGCCCGGATAGAAGACTTCTTCAGCGCCTCTTGGAAGATGACATCACCCGGATAGAAGACTTCTTCAGCGCCGACTGGAGGATCACTTCATCGGATGGAAGATTTCTTCAGCGCCCCTTGGAGGATAACTGCTGCCGCTCCGGATCTCCTCTTCGGTTCCATCGCTGCTCGGCTGAGTGAAGACGACTCAAGGTAGGATGATCTTCAGGGGATTAGTGTTAGGTTATTTTAAGGGGGGTTTGGGTTAGATTAGGGGTATGTGGGTGGTGGGTTTTAATGTAGGGGGGGGTTGTATTTTTCTTTTACAGGCAAAAGAGCTGAATTCTTTGTGGCATGCCCCACAAAAGGCCCTTTTAAGGGCTGGTAAGGTAAAAGAGCTTTGAACTTTTTTAATTTAGAATAGGGTAGGGCATTTTTTTTATTTTGGGGGGGTTGTTATTTTATTAGGGGGCTTAGATTAGGTGTAAGTAGCTTAAAATTGTTGTAATATTTTTAAAATGTTTGTAACTTATTTTTTTTATTTTTTGTAACTTAGCTTTTTTTATTTTTTGTACTTTAGTTAGTTTATGTAATTGTATTTAATTGTAGTTATTTGTAGTTAATTTATTTAATTAATTTAAGGATAGTGTAGTGTTAGGTTTAATTGTAACTTAGGTTAGGATTTATTTTACAGGTAATTTTGTATTTCTTTTAGCTAGGTAGTTATTAAATAGTTAATAACTATTTAATAACTATTCTAACTAGCTAAAATAAATACAAAGTTACCTGTAAAATAAATATAAATCCTAACGGCTAGATTTGGAGTTTTGTCGGTAACGACCCGAAAAACTAACGCCCGCGTTTTACTGGCCGCACCATAAAAATAACTCTGGTATCGAGAGTCCACATAAAGGCTGCGTTAGGCTCCAAAAAAGGAGCGTAGAGCATTTTTAACGCAGCTTCAACTCTCGATACCAGAGTTGCTTACGGACGCGGCCAGCCTCAAAAACGTGCTCGTGCACGATTCTCCCATAGGAAACAATGGGGCTGTTTGAGCTGAAAAAAAAACTTAACACCTGCAAAAAAGCAGCGTTCAGCTCCTAACGCAGCCCCATTGTTTGCTATGCGGTA
The DNA here is from genome assembly GCF_027579735.1 of Bombina bombina. Lineage (NCBI taxonomy): Eukaryota > Metazoa > Chordata > Amphibia > Anura > Bombinatoridae > Bombina > Bombina bombina. The sequence goes on along the minus strand of NW_026511175.1, from coordinate 78,776 downwards.
ACCCTTCCGACGTCTGCACTTAACACTCTAACATGTACCCCGAGTCTAAACACCCCTAACCTTACACTTATTAACCCCTATTCTGCCGCCCCCGCTATCGCTGACCCCTGCATATTATTATTAACCCCTAATCTGCCGCTCCGTAAACCGCCGCTACTTACATTATCCCTATGTACCCCTAATCTGCTGCCCTAACATCGCCGACCCCTATATTATATTTATTAACCCCTAATCTGCCCCCCACAACGTCGCCTCCACCTGCCTACACTTATTAACCCCTAATCTGCCGACCGGACCGCACCGCTATTATAATAAAGTTATTAACCCCTAATCCGCCTCACTAACCCTATCATAAATAGTATTAACCCCTAATCTGCCCTCCCTAACATCGCCGACACCTAACTTCAATTATTAACCCCTAATCTGCCGACCGAATCTCGCCGCTATTCTAATAAATGTATTAACCCCTAAAGCTAAGTCTAACCCTAATACTAACACCCCCCTAAGTTAAATATAATTTAAATCTAACGAAATTAATTAACTCTTATCAAATAAATTATTCCTATTTAAAGCTAAATACTTACCTGTAAAATAAATCCTAATATAGCTACAATATAAATTATAATTATATTATAGCTATTTTAGGATTTATATTTATTTTACAGGTAACTTTGTATTTATTTTAACCAGGTACAATAGCTATTAAATAGTTATGAACTATTTAATAGCTAAAATAGTTAAAATAATTACAAATTTACCTGTAAAAGAAATCCTAACCTAAGTTACAAATAAACCTAACACTAGACTATCAATAAATTAATTAAATAAACTACCTACAATTACCTACAATTAACCTAACACTACACTATCAATAACTTAATTAAATACAATTGCTACAAATAAATACAATTAAATAAACTAGCTAAAGTACAAAAAATAAAAAAGAACTAAGTTACAAAAAATAAAAAAATATTTACAAACATAAGAAAAATATTACAACAATTTTAAACTAATTACACCTACTCTAAGCCCCCTAATAAAATAACAAAGCCCCCCAAAATAAAAAAATGCCCTACCCTATTCTAAATTACTACAGTTCAAAGCTCTTTTACCTTACCAGCCCTGAACAGGGCCCTTTGCGGGGCATGCCCCAAGAAATACAGCTCTTTTGCCTGTAAAAAAAAACATACAATACCCAAGCCCCCCAACATTACAACCCACCACCCACATACCCCTAATCTAACCCAAACCCCCCTTAAATAAACCTAACACTAAGCCCCTGAAGATCATCCTACCTTGTCTTCACCATACCAGGTTCACCGATCGGTCCAGAAGAGCTCCTCCGATGTCCTGATCCAAGCCCAAGCGGGGGGCTGAAGAGGTCCATGATCCAGCTGAAGTCTTCATCCAAGCGGGGCAGAAGAGTTCTTCCATCCGATTGAAGTCTTCATCCAAGCGGCATCCATCCGGAGCGAAGCATCAGCATCCTGAAGACCTCCACCGCGGAACATCCATCCTGGCCGACGACTGAACGACGAATGACGGTTCCTTTAAATGACGTCATCCAAGATGGCGTCCCTCGAATTCCGATTGGCTGATAGGATTCTATCAGCCAATCGGAATTAAGGTAGGAATATTCTGATTGGCTGATGGAATCAGCCAATCAGAATCAAGTTCAATCCGATTGGCTGATCCAATCAGCCAATCAGATTGAGCTTGCATTCTATTAGCTGTTCCGATCAGCCAACAGAATGCGAGCTCAATCTGATTGGCTGATTGGATCAGCCAATCGGATTGAACTTGATTCTGATTGGCTGATTCCATCAGCCAATCAGAATATTCCTACCTTAATTCCGATTGGCTGATAGAATCCTATCAGCCAATCGGAATTTGAGGGACGCCATCTTGGATGACGTCCCTTAAAGGAACCGTCATTCTGCAGTTGGACGTCGCCGGAAGAAGATGGGTCCGCGGTGGAGGTCTTCAGGATGGAGCCGGTCGTCATCGGATGAAGATAGAAGATGCCACTTGCATCAAGATGGTTGCCGGTCCGGATCGCCTCTTCTTCCCGGATAGGATGAAGACTTTGGAGCCTCTTCTGGACCTCTTCAGGCACCGGATGATGGATCGCCAACCCCCGCTTGGGTTGGATGAAGATTTTGGAGCCAGGACGGATCGGTGATACCTGGTGAGGTGAAGACAAGGTAGGATGATCTTCAGGGGCTTAGTGTTAGGTTTATTTAAGGGGGGTTTGGGTTAGATTAGGGGTATGTGGGTGGTGGGTTGTAATGTTGGGGGGGGGTATTGTATGTTTTTTTTTTACAGGCAAAAGAGCTGAACTTCTTGGGGCATGCCCCGCAAAGGGCCCTGTTCAGGGCTGGTAAGGTAAAAGAGCTTTTAACTTTAGTAATTTAGAATAGGGTAGGGCATTTTTTATTTTGGGGGGCTTTGTTGTTTTATTAGGGGGCTTAGAGTAGGTGTAATTAGTTTAAAATTGTTGTAATATTTTTCTTATGTTTGTAGATATTTTATTATTTTTGGTAACTTAGTTCTTTTTTATTTTTTGTACTTTAGCAAGTTTATTTAATTGAATTTATTTGTAGGCATTGTATTTAATTAATTTATTGATAGTGTAGTGTTAGGTTAATTGTAAGTAATTGTAGGTAGTTTATTTAATTAATTTATTGATAGTCTAGTGTTAGGTTTATTTGTAACTTAGGTTAGGATTTCTTTTACAGGTAAATTTGTAATTATTTTAACTAGTTTAGCTATTAAATAGTTCTTAACTATTTAATAGCTATTGTACCTGGTTAAAATAAATACAAAGTTACCTGTAAAATAAATATAAATCCTAAAATAGCTATAATATAAATATAATTTATATTGTAGCTATATTAGGATTTATTTTACAGGTAAGTATTTAGCTTTAAATAGGAATAATTTATTTAATAAGAGTTAATTTATTTCGTTAGATTTAAATTATATTTAACTTAGGGGGGTGTTAGTGTTAGGGTTAGACTTAGCTTTAGGGGTTAATACATTTATTAGAATAGCGGTGAGCTCCGGTCGGCAGATTAGGGGTTAATAATTGAAGTTAGGTGTCGGCGATGTTAGGGAGGGCAGATTAGGGGTTAATACTATTTATTATAGGGTTAGTGAGGCGGATTAGGGGTTAATAACTTTATTATAGTAGCGCTCAGGTCCGCTCGGCAGATTAGGGGTTAATAAGTGTAGGCAGGTGGAGGCGACGTTGTGGGGGGCAGATTAGGGGTTAATAAATATAATACAGGGGTCGGCGGTGTTAGGGGCAGCAGATTAGGGGTACATAAGGATAACGTAGGTGGCGGTCGGCAGATTAGGGGTTAAAAAAATTTAATCGAGTGGCGGCGATGTGGGGGGACCTCGGTTTAGGGGTACATAGGTAGTTTATGGGTGTTAGTGTACTTTAGAGTACAGTAGTTAAGAGCTTTATGAACCGGCGTTAGCCCAGAAAGCTCTTAACTACTGACTTTTTTTCCTGCGGCTGGAGTTTTGTCGTTAGATGTCTAACGCTCACTTCAGAAACGACTCTAAATACCGGAGTTAGGAAGATCCCATTGAAAAGATAGGATACGCAATTGACGTAAGGGGATCTGCAGTATGGAAAAGTCGCGGCTGAAAAGTGAGCGTTAGACCCTATTTTGAGTGACTCTAAATACCGGCGGTAGCCTAAAACCAGCATTAGGAGCCTCTAACGCTGGTTTTCACGGCTACCGCCAAACTCCAAATCTAGGTCTAAGAAAGCTACAATATAATTATTATTTATATTGTAGCTATATTAGGGTTAATTTTAAAGGTAAGTATTTAGTTTTAAATAGGATTAATTTAGTTCATAATAGAAATATTATTTAGATTTATTTAATTAATATTTAAGTTAGGGGGTGTTAGGGTTAGTGTTAGACTTAGGTTTAGGGGTTAATAATTTTATTACAGTGGCGGCAGTGTAGTGGGGGGCAGGATAGGGGTTAATAAATTTATTATAGGTGGCGACGGTGTAGGGGGGCAGGATAGGGGTTAATAAATTTAATATAGGTTGCGGCGGGGTCAGGGAGTGGCGGTTTAGGGGTTAAACTATTTATTTAGTTGCGGCGAGGTGCGGGATCAGCAGGATAGGGGTTAATAACTTTATTATAGAGGGCGACGGTATAGGGGGGCAGGATAGGGGTTACTAGGTATAATGTAGGTGTCCGTGAGCAGCGGTTTAGGGGTTAATACGGAAGGTGGGGGAGCGCAAGGTCTCTAACATCCACCAGCTCCATGATATCATCATGGAGCAGTGGAGGAGGACTCCAGTGGCAACCTGTGAAGCTCTGGTGAACAAGGTGAACACAGAAGTATAGCGCTAATAGCTGAAGGAGAACTAAGCCACTCTAAAACAGTCACCCCAGGACTGTCACAATAGGAACAAGATAAAAGGAATAGGAGGGCGCTAAAAGCTAAGTTCCCACCACACTTAGTCAAATAACACGTAAATACAACGATATTAAAGTTAATACCTTTACTTCACAATAAAATACAATTTATTATAACAATAAAAATAAAAATATGTATATTCTGATAGAAGGGACGTCTCCCTTAATAAAAATAAAGAAACTGGATTACCACCTTAAAAACACGTGAAAAAATTCCTTGAAAAATGTATTAAAAAAGTTTATATTAAGTGAGCGTTGTAATATGATTCAGCGAATAGGTTACAATATTAATATCGATCTTAGAGTTAATCAGTCACAATTTCTGTAACAAAGTTCCTTATGTTGGCTGATCAAAAAGTGTTACAGTTCATCAGATAGTATCAGCGTGAAATAAGTTGTAATTATGTTGTTCATATGACCCCCTAGGAAGTTGTTAAGCGATCATATTAAACACCTTAAAATCAGGTTTTATTTGTACTCACACTTATCCAAAATGACTTTGGTAACGGTTTTTAGGCTCACACTGTTGGAGATTAATACAAGTAGGCGATATCTTCCAATGTATTAGCACTCTTTCTTGCTTGCTTGTGTCGGCTGAACCCGGTCAGCGTGATTGGAGACTGCTTTTTTACTCCGAACTCCTTGTGCGCCAGATACTACAAGATTCCAAGGGGAGAAATGATATCCACAGACCCGCACCTCTGGTTTTACCACCTTAACTTAATATTTCAACACATTAATATTATATTTCTATGTTTGAGCGCAATAAATCTTCATATACTAGTATGTGATTCAGCTTTCTTTTGAACGAATGAATGACCCCATGGAATTGAACACAATAAACCACCTTAAGTAAAAGCAAGTCTGATCAAATTCCACCTTTAATTGGAAAGACTCACAACCAATGAACACACTTCAATGAACATTTAAATCTTGTCCCGGGAACAAACCAGTATCTTGAAAAAGCCCTATCTATCGGGTGAAACGCGTAGATTGACTTTGTGTTGTTCCCTGCTAAGGACTTTATTTTGTTTTCTAAATCTAGGTACCTAGTTTTAACTTTTTAGCCCGCGCGTGTTCCACGCTAAGTGCGGGTCTGTGGATATCATTTTTCCCCTTGGAATCTTGTAGTATCTGGCGCACAAGGAGTTCGGAGTAAAAAAGCAGTCTCCAATCACGCTGACCGGGTTCAGCCGACACAAGCAAGCAAGAAAGAGTGCTAATACATTGGAAGATATCGCCTACTTGTATTAATCTCCAACAGTGTGAGCCTAAAAACCGTTACCAAAGTCATTTTGGATAAGTGTGAGTACAAATAAAACCTGATTTTAAGGTGTTTAATATGATCGCTTAACAACTTCCTAGGGGGTCATATGAACAACATAATTACAACTTATTTCACGCTGATACTATCTGATGAACTGTAACACTTTTTGATCAGCCAACATAAGGAACTTTGTTACAGAAATTGTGACTGATTAACTCTAAGATCGATATTAATATTGTAACCTATTAGCTGAATTATATTACAACGCTCACTTAATATAAACTTTTTTAATACATTTTTCAAGGAATTTTTTCACGTGTTTTTAAGGTGGTAATCCAGTTTCTTTATTTTTATTAAGGGAGACGTCCCTTCTATCAGAATATACATATTTTTATTTTTATTGTTATAATAAATTGTATTTTATTGTGAAGTAAAGGTATTAACTTTAATATCGTTGTATTTACTTGTTATTTGACTAAGTGTGGTGGGAACTTAGCTTTTAGCGCCCTCCTATTCCTTTTATCAAGCTCTGGTGAACTCCATGCCCAAGACAGTTAAGGCAGTGCTGGAAAATAATGGTGGCCACACAAAATATTGACACTTTGGACCCAATTTGGACATTTCCACTTAGTGGTGTACTCACTTTTGTTGGATACTGTATATGTATATGATTACATACATATACAGTATATATATATATATATATATATATATATATATATATATATATATATATATATATATATATATATGTTCCCATAGACCGCAATGTAAAGGCAATTTTCAGTGCTGTTTTTTTTTCTAACACCCCAATCTGGCCAACTTTACCCCCAAAATACTTACCTAATGCATTTATTTCCTTAAAAAAATAAAAATGGTATAATTCTTTTTTTTTTTTTTTATAAAATACACTAAGCTGATTTTACATGTTTTAATCTACTTAAAGGGACACTGTACCCAAATTTTTTCTTTTGTGATTCAGATAGAGCAACAATTTTAAGCAACTTTCTAATTTACTCCTATTATCAATTTTTCTTTGTTCTCTTGCTATCTTTATTTGAAAACTCTGGAACTCTGGAAAGCACTTTTTTATTGGTGGATGAATTTATCCACTAATCAGCAAGGACAACCCAGGTTGTTCACCAAAAATGGGCCGGCATCTAAACTTACATTCTTGCATTTCAGATAAAGATACCAAGAGAATAAAGAAAATTTGATAATAGGAGTAAATTAGAAAGGTGCTTAAAATTTCATGCTCTATCTGAATCACAAAAGAAAAATTTGGGTATGAGTGTATGTATGTATGTAACTGTGTGTGAATTTATGCATGTATGTGTGTGTGTGTGTGTATGTATGTGACTGTGTGTGTATTTATGCATGTATTTTTGTGTGTATGTATGTGACTGTGTGTGTATTTATGCATGTGTGTGTGTGTATATGTATGTATGTGACTGTGTGTGTATTTATGCATGTGTGTGTGTATGTATGTGACTGTGTGTGTATTTATGCATGTATGTGTGTGTGTGTATGTATGTGACTGTGTGTGTATTTATGCATGTATGTGTGTATTTATGTATGTATGTGACTGTGTGTGAATGTATGCATGTATGTGTGTGCGTGTGTGTATGTATGTGACTGTGTGTGTATGTGTGTATGTATGTATGTGACTGTGTGTGTATTTATGCATGTATGTGTGTGTGTATGTATGTGACTGTGTGTGTATTTATGCATGTATTTGTGTGTATATGTATGTGACTGTTTGTGTATTTATGCATGTGTGTGTATGTATGTATGTGACTGTGTGTGTATTTATGCATGTGTGTGTATGTATGTATGTATGTATGTGACTGTGTGTGAATTTATGCATGTATGTGTGTGTATGTATTTGACTGTGTGTGTATTTATGCATGTATGTGTGTATGTATGTATGTGACTGTGTGTGAATTTATGCATGTATGTGTGTGCGTGTGTGTATGTATGTGACTCTGTGTGTATTTATGCATGCATGTGTGTGTGTGTGTGTATGTGTGTATGTATGTTTGTGACTGTGTGTGTATTTATGCATGTATGTGTGTGTGTATGTATGTATGTGACTGTGTGTGTATTTATGCATGTATGTGTGTGTATGTATGTGACTGTGTGTGTATTTATACATGTGTATGTGTGTATGTATGTATGTGACTGCGTGTGTATTTATGCATGTATGTATGTGTGTGTGTGTATGTATGTGACTGTGTGTGTGTGTATGTATGCATGTATGTATGTGTGTATGTGTGTGTATGTATGTGACTGTGTGTGTATTTATGCATGTATGTGTGTGTGTATGTATGTATGTATGTGACTGTGTGTGTATTTATGCATGTATGTGTGTGTATGTATGTATGTATGTGACTGTGTGTGTATTTATGCATTTATTTGTGTGTGTATGTATGCCACTGTGTGTGTATTTATGCATGTGTGAGTGTGTCTATGTATGTATGTGACTGTGTGTGTGTATTTATGCATGTATGTGTGTGTGCATGTATGTATGTGACTGTGTGTGTATTTATGCATGTGTGAGTGTGTATGTATGTGACTGTGCGTGTATTTATGTATGTATGTGTGTGTGTATCTATGTGACTGTGTGTGTATTTATGCATGTATGTGTGTATGTATGTATGTGACTGTGTGTGTATTTATGCATGTATGTGTGTGTGTATGTGTGTATGTATGTATGTGACTGTGTGTGTATTTATGCATGTATGTGTGTGTGTATGTATGTGACTGTGTGCGTATTTATGCATGTATGTGTGTGTGTATGTATCTATGTGACTGTGTGTGTATTTATGCCTGTATGTGTGTATGTATGTATGTGACTGTGTGTGTATTTATGCCTGTATGTGTGTATGTATGTATGTGACTGTGTGTGTATGTGACTGTGTGTGTATTTATGCATGTGTGTGTGTGTGCATATGTTTGTGGAACAAGCAAATTACAGACCTTTTTACTACAGCATGGGGGAGGGGGGTAAACAGTGTCACTATACAGTACCACTATATACAGTACGGGGGGACTGGACCATGTCACAGACTACTGGGGCCTCTTTTATAAAGTACTGGGGCTGGTAGGGTCAGAGCAGCCATCTCACCGGCAGATTACAGACTGTGTCATTAACTCACTATATACAGTACTGTTGGGTTAAACAGTGTCACTATATACAGTTATATGAGGTCAGACCATCTCACAGACTCTGGGCACAGGGTACCTCTTTTTGCAGACATGTAATCTGATTCACATTTTTTTTCTGTGTTAAATGTAAAAAAAAAAAAAAAAAAAAAAGATATGTATCAAATTCACCTTTTTTTGGGGTGGGGGGCCTTCTTAGATTCTTGCACCTGGGCCCTGTGGTTTCTAGTTACACCTCTGTATACATATACATCTTTAGACATGTATATGTATGTATCTCTATGTTAAAACCATTTCCGGCATATTTATCAAGTTCTGAGGCGGCGGACAGAAATCGCACAATCGCACAATCATACATATGCCCTTTTGCCTGTTTTTTTTCTAACACCTGAGATCTCATATCTTTGAGCCCTAATTGCGTGAAATATTTTTTTTAAAGTAATTTTGTTTAGATGTTGTTTTATGACTCACTAAACTGACGTGCGTTAACTTCAATTGCGCTGAAGTGATTGGGATTACTTTCAATTTATAATACGAGCGGAAAACCCAATGCGCAAACACCCGCAATAAACCCCTTATCGCTCACATGTATATGTTAGCGCTCCACTCCTAATCTGAAACTATATTTTAAATTGCCCTTTTTAGATGAATCTATCAATTGTCCTCAAAGTCTCCTTATTTTATTTTAAAGTTCCTTTAAAGAAGTAATTGACAATTTCCCAAATCTGCATTTGCATCCCATCAAAAGGAACACATTTTAACTCCTACACTAGACCAACATAAAAACTGTGGAGGAGAGTGGAGATACAGTAGGTCGATGGTTGGGCTGGGGGCTTGTCAAGGAACCTCAGAGTGCTGGTTTTGGCTCCTCAGTCATCAGATGCCAATTTCTGCTTTAAAGTATTTGAATTTTTCTGTATCAATGTCAAATGCTTTTTCCTAACAAGGTTCCTCAGATGATATAAGTTTGTATGTACATTTCTGAGTATGTTTTGCAGGTTAATGAGGAAGAGTTAATTGTGTAAGAAATGGGCAGACAAAAATGGCAGAGCGTCTCTTAAATCTGGTTGCTGACAGACAGCATTGCTTTGTGTGTCATTATGTAGCTCTGCAATGCGCAGCTGCTTGAGGTTTATTATCTGTGTTGACAAAGTCTGTCTTTTGTGTGACTGCAGTACAGTAATAGGAGTCAAGACATGAAAACTGGGGATTTTGGTTCTATTTCCTGAACTCGTGTTGTGAAACATGTTCTGTTAGTCTCCTGGCTGCAAGATAGGGCTGTAATGTGTTGTCCTGCATTGTGTTGCTGTATGGCAGCTACGGGGTAAACCACAATGCCAACAAACAGGGGTTGTCCTAAGCCATACATTTGGAGTTGCATAAGAGTTGACAGCAGAGCTAAGTATCCTTTGCTTTAAAAAATATATAAAAATAAACTGTGCACATAAAGTCCTTGTGTAAATAAAAAAAGCCTTTAAATGTCTCTGATATAAGAAGGAAACTTCCAAAGATTCTTAAGTGAGTGTATCCAATAGTTGTAACTTGCTTGTAGTTAAAGGGACAGGAAACACCAACATTTTCTTTCATGATTTGTACAGAACATACAATTTTATATATCTTTCCGTTTTACTTGTATTGTATGTATGTATTGGGTACATGTAAAGCACGGCTAATTACCCGTAAGGGTCTCAAGACTCTGCTCATTTTATCAACCTCGGAAGGATGAAAGTCTGAGTGGACCTCGCCGGGGATCAAACCTGCAATCCTTAGGTTGCTACAAAGCTCAGCCACAGTCCCTTAGCATGCTGACCTGTCTGTCCAGCTTGCATTATCAAATTTGTTTCATTCTCTTGTTATCCTTTGCTGAAGGAACAGTATTGCACTACTGGCAGCTAGCTAAGCACATCTAATTAGTCAATCACAAGTAACAATTGTGCGCAGGCACCAATCAGCAGCTAGCTCACACTAGTGTAGGATATGTGCATATTCTTTTTCAACAAGGGATACTAAAAGAACAAAGCACATTTGAAAATAGAAGTGAATTTAAAAGTGTCTTAAAATAGCCTGCTCTATCTGAATCATGCACGTTTCATTTTGACTTTTGGATCCTTTTAACCGTCTCAGAATTAAACACTGATCTCCAAATGCCAAACCTATAGTCTTACTGCTGTACAACAGGACTCAATGTAAGGGGAAATTTGTATCCAATAGTTGCAACTTGCTTGTAGTTAAGAGAGAAATACAGACAATAGTTTAACAGTTTCAAATAGAAGCCAAACTAAAAACTCTTGTTAAAACTCACTCACGTGGCTTTGAGCTACACTTGCTCAGTATATAGCACTTTCTATATGTCACTCCGCCAAAACAGGAACTGGCGATCAATCAAATATAAATTTATTCCACAATTTAAAAAAATAAAAGTCACTCAGGGCACAAATATTGACACACCTCGAACTGTTCCTGGCACCAGGTTCAGGAAGGGACAGTAACATAGTGTATTAATAATATATTTTCTATGTGCAGGAATTCTTTATTTAAAGTGGCTCTGTGTCTGGTTAAAGTATATAGCACCATGTAGCCAAAAACCTAAGCAAGCACCCTATGTGATCTCCCACCACAACCCCCAAAACCTGAGCACATTTGCTTCAGGACTGCAAACCTCAATAACATGAAAACCTAATCAAATGCCCTATGTGATCTTCTACCACAACTCCCCAGCACCTGAGCACCTTTGTTACAGGACTGCCAACCTCAATACCATGAAAACCTAAGCAAGTGCCCTATGTGATCTTCTACCACAACACCTGAGCACCTTTGTTACAGGACTGCCAACCTCAATACCATGAAAACCTAAACAAGTGCCCTATGTGATCTTCTACCACAACACCTGAGCACCTTTGTTACAGGACTGCCAACCTCAATACCATGAGAAACTAATCAAGTGCCCTATGTGATCTTCGATCAAAACTCCTGAGCACCTTTGCTACAGGACTGCCAACCTCAATACCATGAAAACCTAAGCAAGTGCCCTATGTGATCTTCTACCACAACCCCCAACACCTGAGCACCTTTACTACAGGACTGCCAACCTCAATACCATGAAAACCTAAGCAAGTGTCCTATGTGATCTTCTACCACAACACCTGAGCACCTTTGCTACAGGATTGCCAACCTCAATACTATGAAAACCTAATCAAATGCCCTATGTGATCTTCTACCACAACTCCCCAGCACCTCAGCACCTTTGTTACAGGACTGCCAACCTCAATACCATGAAAACCTAAGCAAGTGCCCTATGTGATCTTCTACCACAACACCTGAGCACCTTCACTACAGGACTGCCAACCTCAATACCATGAAAACCTAATCAAATGCCCTATGTGATCTTCTACCACAACTCCCCAGCACCTGAGCACCTTTGCTACAGGACTGCCAACCTCAATACCATGAAAACCTAAGCAAGTGCCCTATGTGATCTTCTACCACAACACCTGAGCACCTTTGTTACAGGACTGCCAACCTCAATACCATGAAAACCTAAACAAGTGCCCTATGTGATCTTCTACCACAACCCCCGAACACCTCAGCACCTTTGTTACAGGACTGCCAACCTCAATACCATGAAAAACTAATCAAGTGCCCTATGTGATCTTCGATCAAAACTCCTGAGCACCTTTGCTACAGGACTGCCAACCTCAATACCATGAAAACCTAAGCAAGTGCCCTATGTGATCTTGTACCACAACCCCCAACACCTGAGCACCTTTGCTACAGGACTGCCAACCTATACCATGAAAACCTAAGCAAGTGTCCTATATGATCTTCTACCACAACACCTGAGCACCTTTGCTACAGGATTGCCAACCTCAATACCATGAAAACCTAAGCAAGTGCCCTATGTGATCTTCTGCCACAACACCTGAGCACCTTTGTTACAGGACTGCCAACCTCAATACCATGAAAAACTAAGCAAGTGCCCTATGTGATCTTCTACCACAACACCGGAGCACCTTTGTTACAGGGCTGCCAACCTAAATACCATGAAAACCTAAGCAAGTGCCCTATGTGATCTTCTACGACAACCCCCAACACCTGAGCACCTTTGTTACAAGGCTGCCAACTTCAATACCATGAAAACCTAAGCAAGTGCCCTATGTGATCTTCTACCACAACTCCTGAGCACCTTTGTTACAGGGCTGCCAACCTCAATACCATGAAAACCTAAGCAAGTGCCCTATGTGATCTTCTACCACAACACCTGAGCACCTTTGTTACAGGGCTGCCAACCTCAATACCATGAAAACCTAAGCAAGTGCCGTATGTGATATTCTACCACTACACCTGAGCATCTTCACTACAGGACTCCCAACCACAATACCATGAAAACCTAAGCAAGTGTCCTATGTGATCTTTTACCACAACACCTGAGCATCTTTGTTACAGGACTGCCAACCACAATACCATGAAAACCTAAGCAAGTGCCCTATGTGATCTTCTACCACAACACCTGAGCACCTTCACTACAGGACTGCCAACCTCAATACCATGAAAACCTAAACAACTGCCCTATGTGATCTACTACCACAACACCTGAGCACCTTTGTTACAGGACTGCCAACCTCAATACCATGAAAACCTAAGCAAGTGCCCTATGTGATCTTCTATCACAACACCTGAGCACCTTTGTTACAGCGCTGCCAACCTCAATACCATGAAAACCTAAGCAAGTGCCCTATGTGATCTTCTACCACAACACCTGAGCACCTTCACTACAGGACTGCCAACCTCAATAGCTTGAAAACCTAAGCAAGTGCCCTATGTGATCTTCTACCACAACACCTGAGCACCTTTGTTACAGGGCTACCAACCTCAATACCATGAAAACCTAAGCAAGTGCCCTATGTGATCTTCTACCACAACACCTGAGCACCTTTGTTACAGGGCTGCCAACCTCAATACCATGAAAACCTAATCAAGTGCCCTATGTGATCTTTTACCACAACACCTGAGCACCTTTGTTACAGGGCTGCCAACCTCAATACCATGAAAACCTAAGCAAGTGCCCTATGTGATCTTCTACCACAACACCTGAGCACCTTTGTTACAGGACTGCCAACCTCAATACCATGAAAAACTAAGCAAGTGCCCTATGGGATCTTCTACCACAACACCTGAGCACCTTTGTTACAGGGCTGCCAACCTCAATACCATGAAAACCTAAGCAAATGCCCTATATGATCTTCTACCACAACACCTGAGCACCTCAGCACCTTTGTTACAGGACTGCCAACCTCAATACCATGAAAAACTAATCAAGTGACCTATGTGATCTTCGATCAAAACTCCTGAGCACCTTTCCTACAGGACTGCCAACCTCAATACCATGAAAACCTAAGCAAGTGCCCTATGTGATCTTGTACCACAACCCCCAACACCTGAGCACCTTTGCTACAGGACTGCCAACCTATACCATGAAAACCTAAGCAAGTGTCCTATATGATCTTCTACCACAACACCTGAGCACCTTTGCTACAGGATTGCCAACCTCAATACCATGAAAACCTAAGCAAGTGCCCTATGTGATCTTCTGCCACAACACCTGAGCACCTTTGTTACAGGACTGCCAACCTCAATACCATGAAAAACTAAGCAAGTGCCCTATGTGATCTTCTACCACAACACCGGAGCACCTTTGTTACAGGGCTGCCAACCTAAATACCATGAAAACCTAAGCAAGTGCCCTATGTGATCTTCTACCACAACCCCCAACACCTGAGCACCTTTGTTACAAGGCTGCCAACTTCAATACCATGAAAACCTAAGCAAGTGCCCTATGTGATCTTCTACCACAACTCCTGAGCACCTTTGTTACAGGGTTACCAACCTCAATACCATGAAAACCTAAGCAAGTGCCCTATGTGATCTTCTACCACAACACCTGAGCACCTTTGTTACAGGGCTGCCAACCTCAATACCATGAAAACCTAATCAAGTGCCCTATGTGATCTTTTACCACAACACCTGAGCACCTTTGTTACAGGGCTGCCAACCTCAATACCATGAAAACCTAAGCAAGTGCCCTATGTGATCTTCTACCACAACACCTGAGCACCTTTGTTACAGGACTGCCAACCTCAATACCATGAAAAACTAAGCAAGTGCCCTATGGGATCTTCTACCACAACACCTGAGCACCTTTGTTACAGGGCTGCCAACCTCAATACCATGAAAACCTAAGCAAATGCCCTATATGATCTTCCACCACAACACCTGAGCACCTCAGCACCTTTGTTACAGGACTGCCAACCTCAATACCATGAAAAACTAATCAAGTGACCTATGTGATCTTCGATCAAAACTCCTGAGCACCTTTGCTACAGGACTGCCAACCTCAATACCATGAAAACCTAAGCAAGTGCCCTATGTGATCTTGTACCACAACCCCCAACACCTGAGCACCTTTGCTACAGGACTGCCAACCTATACCATGAAAACCTAAGCAAGTGTCCTATATGATCTTCTACCACAACACCTGAGCACCTTTGCTACAGGATTGCCAACCTCAATACCATGAAAACCTAAGCAAGTGCCCTATGTGATCTTCTGCCACAACACCTGAGCACCTTTGTTACAGGACTGCCAACCTCAATACCATGAAAAACTAAGCAAGTGCCCTATGTGATCTTCTACCACAACACCGGAGCACCTTTGTTACAGGGCTGCCAACCTAAATACCATGAAAACCTAAGCAAGTGCCCTATGTGATCTTCTACCACAACCCCCAACACCTGAGCACCTTTGTTACAAGGCTGCCAACTTCAATACCATGAAAACCTAAGCAAGTGCCCTATGTGATCTTCTACCACAACTCCTGAGCACCTTTGTTACAGGGCTGCCAACCTCAATACCATGAAAACCTAAGCAAGTGCCCTATGTGATCTTCTACCACAACACCTGAGCACCTTTGTTACAGGTCTGCCAACCTCAATACCATGAAAACCTAAGCAAGTGCCGTATGTGATATTCTACCACTACACCTGAGCATCTTCACTACAGGACTGCCAACCACAATACCATGAAAACCTAAGCAAGTGTCCTATGTGATCTTCTACCACAACACCTGAGCATCTTTGTTACAGGACTGCCAACCACAATACCATGAAAACCTAAGCAAGTGCCCTATGTGATCTTCTACCACAACACCTGAGCACCTTCACTACAGGACTGCCAACCTCAATACCATGAAAACCTAAACAACTGCCCTATGTGATCTACTACCACAACACCTGAGCACCTTTGTTACAGGACTGCCAACCTCAATACCATGAAAACCTAAGCAAGTGCCCTATGTGATCTTCTATCACAACACCTGAGCACCTTTGTTACAGCGCTG
>NW_026511175.1:0-55000 GCF_027579735.1 Bombina bombina | reverse complement strand
CTGCAAAGGGCTTTAACATAGAGATTCATACATATACATGTCTAAAGATGATATGGATGTTTATATATATATCTATAAAAAACAATATTGAAAGTTAGCACTCTAGAATACAATTCATCAACAGCCCGGGATGCTACAAAACTTCACCAATATATATATATATATATTAATCCAAACAATCGCACCCTGTCTGAGGAAGGGGTATTAACCCTGAAATGTCACTGAATAAACCTTTGCTGTGCTTAAATCCAGAGAGTACAATATTTTTGGATGAATATTTGACTACTTCTGCACCCTGGTTCTTAGGATACCTGCTAATGAGAGTGCGCTTATTAGTATTTTTTCTTTAAATATACTGCTCTGTGACCCAGTCTCCGAAGGGAGGGGATCATGCTCTGCTTCAGTATGTCACAGTACATGTTGGCATTCATGGTTCCCTCAATGAACTGTAGCTCCCCAGTGCCAGCAGCACTCATGCAGGCCCAGACCATGACACTCCCACCACCATGCTTGACTGTAGGCAAGACACACTTGTCTTTGTACTCCTCACCTGGTTGCCGCCACACATGCTTGACACCATCTGAACCAAATAAGTTTATCTTGGTCTCATCGGACCACAGGACATGGTTCCAATAATCCATGCCCTTAGTCTGCTTGTCTTCAGCCAACCTTTTTGCAGGCTTTCTTGTGCATCATCTTTAGAAGAGGCTTCCTTCTGGGACGACAGCCATGCAGACAGCCATGCAGACCAATTTGATGCAGTGTGCAGCATATGGTCTTAGCACTGACAGGCTGACCCCCCACCCTTTCAACCTCTGCAGCAATTCTGGCAGCACTCATACGTCTATTTCCCAAGCACAACCTCTGGATATGAAGCTGAGCATGTGCACTCAAGTTCTTTGGTCGACCATGGTGAGGCCTGTTCTGAGTGGAACCTGTCCTGTGAAACCGCTGTATGGTCACCGTAAATGTAGCTCGTACCCGCTCTGGTCTAGTAGCGAGCTACATTTAGTCCAATAGTGCGACCGAGTGTGATGTGACTAGCCAGCAAGCCCGCAAAGCGCTTTGGATATCCAAGACCCGCTCAGTAGATCCTGGAGCGGAGTCCAACTTTACACTTAAAAATCTGGAAATACTTTTACATTTTGAAGTTACCGATAAAATAATGTTATATAATTCTGCACTGTGTGCAGAATTATATAACATTATTCTGAACGTTTACTTTCCCTTTAAGGAAAACAGTCTCATTATATTAACCCCTTAAACCACTGAGATGTATCATGTATGTTGCCACTCATTAAGGGATTTCTTTTTTAAAATAGCACTTGTTCCGGTACTGCGCTATTATACCCTCCCTTCTTGTCATCGTAAATAGCGTGGTCTCGACACTGCCGGCGTGACCGCGTATTTAATAGCACTTCCCCATTCAAAGACGAGTGATGTACAGGTTACGTTGCTGGTCTTTAAGGGGTTAAAGTATAGGTTCTAAGCAGCCCATTGGGAGGTAGTGAGACAAAATCTGTTTGATTAGGCCAAATATTTTAATATCTAGATAAAAATTGCATTGACATGAGAATTTATGGCAGTTAAAAATAAAAGTGTTGTCGTTATTTTTTTGTCAGATTCACTTTTATTAAAATCAGTAAAAGTATGAAATCAATAAAAAATACATGAGTTTACTAGTTTACCTTCTGGTTTTGTGATTTCCCCACAATTATATACAATAATTATTTTTTATTACTGCACAGATATGGAAATATCTGTGAAACAAATATTCATAAAGAGAATAATCAATTAAAATCACGGCCAAAAACCCCTGAAAGGGAGGTAAAAACATTGAACATAATAACCATGGGCAGAACTAATTTATAAATGGAACGTCTTAAAGGGGTGTGCTGTAAAAAGGGGCCCTACTGTACCTGAGATAATGATATTAGTGTTATAATATAACTCTAATATAAGAATACATCAAGTATTCAACTTAAAGGGACACTAAACCCGTTTTTTTTTTTCTTTCATGATTCAGATAGAGCAGCAATTTAAACAAATTTCTAATTTACTCCTATTATCAATTTTTCTTTGTTCTTTTGCTATCTTTATTTGAAAAAGCAGAAATGTAAGATTAGGAGCCGGCCCATTTTGGGTAGCGCATGCTGATTGGTAGCTACATTTAGCCACCAATCAGCAAGCGCTACCCAGGTGCTGAACGAAAAATGGGCTAGCTCTTAAGATTACTTTCCTGCTTTTTCAAATAAATATAGCAAGGAAACGGGAAGAAAATTGATAATAGGAGTATCATGAAAGAAAAAATTTGTAGTGCTCTTGTGGCAGACAATGCTCTTAATTGTGACATATGTGCAAGAAATATGCTAAAGATTTGCAGTACTCTTGCTGTTGACTTGCTAGAGATTTGTAACAGACTTGCAGAGCTTTTGCAGTAGACCTACAGGGCTCTTGATGTTAAATTGTCAGAAATGTGCTGCAGACTTGCAGAGCTCTAGCTGTTGACTTGTCAGAAATTTGCAATTAACTTTCAGAGCTCTTTCTGTTAACTTGCTAGAAATTGGCAAGAGACTTGCAGAGCTCTTGCAGTTGACTTGCCGGAAATTCACTAGAGACTTGCAGAGCTCTTGCAGTTGACTTCCTTACATTCCGATTGGCTGATTTATTATAGAATTAGATCAGCCAATAGGAATTAAGGGGGGAAAATCCTATTGGCTGTTACAATCAGCCAATAGGATTGAGTTTTCATCCTATTGGCTGTTCCAGGAATTAAAGGGGGGGGGAATCCTATTGGCTATTTCAATCAGCCAATAGGATGCAAGCTCAATCTGACAGCAGGAGCGAGCTGCACTGAGTATAATGGCGCGGTCGGGCCGGGCTGTGACTAGACAGCTGGCCCAATGCGCTGTGTTATAAAAACAGACCCGCTCAGAAGAGCACAGAGAGCGGGCCTGAAAAACAGTCATTTTTTTTAAAAAATCAAAGGGAATTTTAGGTTTTATAAAGATAAGGCTAATATAATGTGCAGAATTATATAACATTATTTTTGAGGTTTACTGTCCCTTTAAGGGCCATTGGCAGTTTAGTGTAGGCTAGGGTTTTTTTTTTTAATTTTGGGGGGGCTTTTTATTTTGATAGGGCTATTAGATTAGGAGTATTATGTTTTTATTTTTGATAATTTCTTTTTTATTTTGTGTAATTTAGTATTTATTTTTTGTTTGTAATTTAGATAATTGTATTTTGTTAATTTAATTTATTTAATTTATTGTAATGTTAGGTGTTAGTGTAACTCAGGTTAGGTTTTATTTTACAGGTAAATTGGTATTTATTTTAACTAGGTAGTTATTAAATAGTTAATAACTATTTACCAACTAGTGTTCCTAGTTAAAATAAATACAAACTTAGCTGTGAAATAAAAATAAAACCTAAGACAGCAACAATATAACTATTAGTTATATTGTAGCTAGCTTAGGGTTAATTTTACAGGTATTTAGTTTTAAATAGGAATTATTTAGGTAATAATAGTAGGTTTTATTTAGATTTATTTTAATTATATTTAAGTTAGGGGGTGTTAGGGTTAGCGTTACGTTAGGGTTAGGTTTAGGGGTTAATAGGTTTATTATAGCAGCGGAGTGGGCGGATGGCAGATTAGGGGTTAATTGTGTAATTAGTAAATAGTGTAAATAATGTAAATAGTGTTTTTGATGCGGGAGGGCGGCAGTTTAGGGGTTAATAATTTTATTATAGTGGCGACGATGTCGGGGAGCGCCGGAATAGGGGTTAATACATTTTTTAGTGGCGGCGATGTCCGGAGCAGCAGATTAGGGGTTAATATTTTTATTTTAGTGTTTATGATGTGGGAGGGCCTCAGTGTAGGGGTTAATAGGTAGTTTATGGGTGTTAGTGTACTTTTTAACACTTTAGTTATGAGTTTTATGTTACAGCTTTGCAACATAAAACTTATAACTACTGATGGCGGTACGGATCTTGTCATTTTAGGCTGTACCGCTCACTTTTTTGCCTCCCAGGCAAACTCGTAATACCGGCACTATGGAAGTCCCATTGAAAAAGGACGTCGACTGATGTTGCGTGACGGCCAAAAAAGTGTGCAGTACAGCTATTCTGACAAGACTTGTAATAGCAGCGGTAGGGAAAAAGCATCGTTATGAGCCATAACAATGCTTTTTCACTCATAACGCCGAACTTGCAATCTGAATGATAGTCTTTGGTGTCTTGATGTATAAATTGCCAGGTTTTATATAGTTTATTGTTCCTTAGTCCTGTCCAAATTGTGTTTAAGCCTTTTTTGGAGATTTTAATGTTTGGGTTAGTGCTATCTTTGGATGGTTGTAGGGGGATGTTAAAGACACCTGCGACAAAGGTTGGTCGTTTAGCTATGTCTATTATTTTGTTGAGAATGTTTTTTTTTTTTTAAAAAGGGGATTGTATATGTTTACTAGTGTAATAGGTCTGCCGTAGAGTAGACCTGTTAAACCTAAGTATCATCCGTCTGAGTCTTTTGTGGATTAGATGAGCGCGAAGGGAAGTAATTTATTGATAAGGATGCTGACACTATTTATTTCTGAAGTGCCGGAACTATGGTAGTGGGTAGTGAATGTTTTGCCAAAGTATTTTGGTTCTTTAAAGCGTCTGAAGTTGATTTCCTGCAAAAATAGAATATCGATTTGTCTCTTTGTTAAGTCAAGAAGGGCTTTCGATCATTTGTGGGGGGGAATTTAGCCCTTTTGCATTCTGCGTTGATAGGGTTAGTATTTGAATCTGTCTGTTAATTGGCTTATGCATTTATATGTGTAGGTAGTTATCGGTATATCATGTTAGTATGACAAGCAAGGGAGATGTGTACTGTAGTTTTGCTTTGTTTGGGTGGATGTGTACCCTCCTGCAAGAAAAAACTGGGTGTAGCGCAAATAACAAACAAGATAATAAACCGTTTCAAATAATATAGTATGAATAACAATAATAAACTCAGTAACAAAAGTAAAAAGAAGTCTCTCTTCCTATTATAGGACATAAGTGAGAGTGATTAGGGGGTATTACCACTACTAGCCCTATTATTCATGGGTCTACAGAGACCTGTTGTTGTATAAGTAGAGCAAAATATCCTGGTCGGGAGGGGGAGGGGGGTGGAGGGGGAAGGGGTGAAGAGGGAAGGAGACAATAGGTGGCAAGCTAATGGAATTTAAGGACCATCTGACTTCTAAGCAAGGTACAGGAAGCAATCATAGGTAACTGTGGCATATAGAGTCTGATGGTGGAGTACATATTAGATTTACTTGCCCATGCTTGGAAGGGATAACATCTGGAGGTCAGTTCGGTTTTCACCATATCTAAGATGGGTCTTTAAGATGAGTGAGTTGAAGGTGTGGGACTGGAGACGATTTGACTCTTGGGTGAGGTAGCAGGTGGGGTGTTCTTCTTCAATTGTACAGTGTGCCAAGAGTCAGCTGGGTTTCCTGATCCTTTAGACGTAGGTATTGAAGAGGGGGGTTATGAGGGAGGAACTGAGGGGGAATCAAGTCCAAGCGTGGAGCAGAAGTTGTGGATGCCATCTGGGGATTTGCAAATAAGGCAGGTGTTGTTTCTGATGGTTCAGATGTGTGTTGGAAAGCCCCATCTGTATGGTATTCTTTTATTGCGTAGTAAGGTAGTGAGTGGTGAGAATTCCTTTCTTCGTTGGAGGGTTCTGGTTGAGAGGTCTTGGAAGGACTGAAGGACATTCCCTCTAAAGCGGACAGGTTAATTCTTCCTTGATTGATTTAAGAACATTTCCTTCTCCTGGAAATGTTTAAATTGGATCACAATGTCCCGTGGTGAAGTCTGGAGGTTTGGGTCTCAGGGTTCTGTGTGCTCTGACCCATTTTATCACTTCTGGAAATGTAGGGTTCTTTTAGATGTTGAAACAGGTTTTGGAGATAGATTGGGAAGTCTCTTTTTTTTTTTTTTTTTTTTTTTGGTTTTGCGCCTACTACGATTCTCAAGATCTAACTTTTCTTGCAGTGATATAATAGTTTCTTGTTGTGAGACATATTGATCTGTAAGTTGTTGGATTTCTTATTTAATGGTATCTTGGTTGCTTTCTAGAGTCTGGACCTGAAAGCCAAGTGTGTGTATATATCCTGTTTCATCTCTGCTAACTCCTCTCTTATGCAAGAGTATACTATGGCCCATATTTATCAAGCTCCGTACGGAGCTTGAAGGGCCGTGTTTCTGCCGAGTCTTCAGACTCGCCAGAAACACAAGTTATGAAACAGCAGTCTAAAGATCGTCGGAAATCAACCCGATCGAATATGATCGGGTTGATTGACACCTCCCTGCTGGCGGCCGATTGGCCGCGAGTCAGCAGGGGGCGGTGTTGCACCAGCAGCTCTTGTGAGCTGCTGGTGCAATGTTAAATGCGGAGAGCGTATTGCTCTCCGCATTTAGCGAGGTCTTGCGGACCTGATCCGCACTGTCGGATCAGGTCCGCAAGACCTTTGATAAATTGGGGCCATTATCTGCAATGTCTTGTTTTGAGGGTAAACTTTGCTATAGAGAGGCAGGGATTTAAAGATCTTCTGTTTGGGATCTGCAGGGTTGTGAGTCCTGAGAGGAGGTTGTTGGAAGCTTATTCCTCTGTTTTTGGTTAGTAGGAGAAATTTTTGCTGGGTCAGAGCATTGCAGGAATGAGGACATAGTAAGTGTTTTCCCAGACGTAGGTTTCACTAATTTGTCTTGCTTTAGATTTCGTCTGGTTGTCATAATAGATTATATATATGTATGTTTATTTGCCTGGAAATGGTAAAAAGGGTTTTCAGTCCTGGGGTAAGTTTAGCTGTAATGAAAATGTAGCTTTAAAGGATGGCCTGGAAGTATATTATCTTCTTATAGTAGTTGAGTTGGGATCAGCAGCAAATGTTGTAGCTTGGTTTGACAGTGTTGCAGGCTGGTCCTTGTGTCAGACAGGGCCTCAGGCTGTATAGTGTGTTGGGCCTAGTCAATAAACAGGAATGATTGCAGTTGTATTGGAGCCAAATTAAGAGGGTTTGGGGTAGATGATCAGACTTCAGGAGAAAATAAGGGTTTATTGTATGCTCTAGAAGTGAGTGGTAAATAGTTGGTGCTGTTGGAGGGATTAATCCCTTCTTGTGCAAAAACTGGTGTTTAGCTGCTGGATAAAAGGTCTAGATTGGGTGTAGCAAGGGTAGACCTTAGTGAGATCATGCTGTATCAAATACAGGCTTTGCAGGCTTACCAGCTTCCAAGTGACGATCCGTGCTAGGCCCAAGCTGGGGACTATATCCGGACCGGAGTGTAAGGCCTGCGATTTTCTTCCAGAATGTACTGGTAGTGATGTAGTAGCTGGTAGAGGTGGATACACCTTGTTTGGTGTTGATACCAGGCCGGTGGGTCATAATCCAGCTGCAGGAAAGGTGTTGAGATCTTTGCTGTCTAGTAGGTCCGGCAAGGCCTAGCGAGTTCGGTCCTGGGCCATTCAAAATATGGAAATCTCTCCCCAAATAGGTGGGGGAAGGTAGTGGAGCTTAATCCCTCTTGTTGGGGATAAAATAGGAGAAGAATGGCCAGGATAAAGTGCTGTTTTTAGGGCCTTAGCGGTGGAGCTTCAGAGTTATGCTGTTCTCATGCCAGCAGCCGGCTCCGCCCCCCTGAGCTTAATGCATTTTAATGCAAAAAAAAAATTACTATAAAATAAGGTGTGTAAAATTTTGATAATCAGATCTAAATGTAGACTTTACTCTTGATTTTTTTTTCAATTTGTTTATCCTCAAATAAATCTCTATTGAAGATACTAAGCATAGAAAGCTTGTTTGTTAACACATATTACCTGTGTCTATAATGGGCTAAAAGTCTGCTTATCTATGTGATGCCATTATAAACTAGTACATTGCAAAACAACTGCCAAGTTTGCCAATATACCTGATTTCTGAACTAAGGTTTGCAGATTTGAGTCTTAAAGGGTTAGTAAACTTTATAAAATGCAACAAATAAAGTAGATGAGGTTAAAAGAAGACAGAAGTACATCGAAGTTATACAGATCCAACCTGATTTACAATAAAGAAGCTGCAAACTGAACTTACATTAAACACATAGAACCCATTTAACACAACAATTCGGTTTCTTGCCAGAAATGTATCTAAGCCATTATTAAATGTATTTAAAGTATTGGCATTCACTACCTCCTTAGGCAGCAAGTTGCACTATTTGATTGCTGTTACAGTGAAAAACCATTTAAGTTTCTGGATATTAAATCTCCATTCCGCTGGCTTTAAAGTGTAACCGCTTGTCACAAACAATTGCCTTGGAATATAAAGAGCTTCTGCCAACTCTGTATATGGTAGATATGTGCACAGCGAAAACATTTGTTTAGTTTTGTTTTCATTAGTTAAATAAATAATTTAGTTTTGGCATATTAGTTATGTTAAGTTATATTGTGTTTCGGATCCTTTTGTTATTTTTGATCCATTCTTTATTCATATTCATTTTATATATATATATATTTATATATATATATATATATATATATATATATATATATATATATATATATATATATATATATATATATATTAAAGTTTAGAATAGAATATTGAATGTGAATAAAGAATGGATCCAAAATAACGAATAAATCTGAAAAATGATTTAACGTAACATAAGGAATATGCCCAAACAAAATTATCTAAACCGCCATCCCCCCACAACGCCAAAACTAAATAAAAACCTATTAACCCCTAAACCGCCATGCCCCACATTGCCAACACTAAATAAAAACCATTAACCCCTAAACCAACATCCCCCCACATCGCCAACACTAAATAAATCTATTAACCCCTAAACCGCTATCATCCCATATTGCCAACACTAAATAAACCTATTAACCCCTAAACACTAAATAAAAACTTATTACCACTAAACCGCCGTCCCCCCACATCGCATCTACCTAAATTAAACTATTAACCCCTTAACCGCCGGCCCCCCACATTGCCAATACTAAATAAACTTATTAACCCCTAAACCACCATCCCCCACATTGCAACTACCTAAATTAAACTATTAACCCCTAAACCTAACACCCCCTAACTTTAACATATTTAAAATACATCTAAATTAAAGTTAGAATTACTAACTACCTAGTTAAAATAAATACAAACTTACCTGTGAAATAAAAATAAAACCTAAGCGGGAGGCGGGGCGAGCGGCTGACAAAGATGGTCGCACTTCATTGAAGCTCTCTAAGCGAGTTGGACATATATGTATGCAACAACAGCATTTGGGAAGATATCTCTATGTAGAACCTATATATTTGCTCCGGAACACCCGGTGAACACCCTGCACCGAATATGACAAGAAAAGTTTGGATTTAAAGGTGATGCCTAGACCGCTACTGCAACAGCCATGCTGGTTTGATGCTGCGTCACAGAACTTAGCAGACTCGGGGATCTGTGAAAATAACTACCTTTGCCAAACATACATAGGAATCTTCTATAAGCTCTCTAAACGAGTTGGACATATAAGTATGCAACAACAGCATTTCGGGAGATATCTCTATGTAGAGCCTATATACTTGCTCCGGAACACACAGAGAACACCCTGAATTGAATATGACGAGAAAAGTTTGGATTTAAAGGTGATACCTAGACCGCTTCCGCGACACCATGCTGGTTTGATGCTGCGTCACAGAACTTTGCAGACTCGGGGATCTGTGTAAGTAACTATCTTTGCCAAGCCTGCACAGAAATCTTCTATCAATTGATTACTCACTGTATCTTGTATTACGGGACATTTGCACTCCAAAAAATAGAAGCCATTAAACAGCTACACACTTGTGTTATACACTCCCTTGGAATATTATTCACACTCCCCCTCCCTTTTCCACTGCTCCTGGTAGCAGTGGGTCATATCCATTGCCCTTCTCCGTAATCACTCTGTGAGAGCAAAATCCCTGGGGAGTTGTGTCTTATTAGAACTAAGTGCAGGCTGCTCTCTAAACACTGATACCTCTAAACATCTTTTTACCCTTCAACAATGTCACAAAGAAAATTAACACGGAGCGATAAATCTCAGAAAACGGTCCCTGCATCCCAGGGTGCAATGAGCTCCTTTTTCAAGCAGACAGATAAACAGAGATCTAACAAGGATCTAGAACCTCTGCAAATACCTCAAGATGAAAGCTCTTGTGAGGCTACAGATGCAACAACGGAAGAACAAGCAGAAAGTATTGAAATAGGAAAAGATGACATTATCACTTATGGAGTTATGGAAGCCCTAATTGAACAAGTTAAAGCGTGCATTAAAACTGAATGCGCGGACCTAAAGAAAGATATTTCTGACCTTCGCTATAGAGTGGATACATTGGAAGAACATGAGTATATAGCAGCTCAAAAAATAACAAACCTTTCTACAAAAGCCTTCCAACACCACCAACGTATGGTAGAATTAGAAGACAAATTAGACGATCTGGAGAATCGCTCTAGGAGAAGTAACTTAAGATTCAGAGGAATTCCTGAAACGGTTCTCGGGGCAGAAATTCAGGGCTATCTACATTCATTATTTGCAGATTTAATGAAAAATAGTTCTGATGATCCTCCTGAAATCATCCTTGATAGGGCCCACAGATCACTCCGCCCTAAGCCCCCTGAAGGTTCGCCCCCCCGAGATGTAATTGTACATTTCCAGAACTTCCAGCATAGGGAGCTTATCTATAGCCACTCCAGAAAACAACTGGCTTTCATGTTCCAAGGTCAGCGTATACAAATATTTCAAGACCTCTCAGCTCGAACACTCCAAAAGAGAAAAGATTTTTCATTCTTGACCTCCCATCTACGCACCCTAAAAATTCCATATAGGTGGGGTTTCCCAACCTCGATCATTGCGGTCCAGAATGGAAGAAAATATGAGTGTCTCTTTCCTCCAGATGCTGAACAGTTCTGTCAACAGCTGGGATTACCGCCCCCAGATTTGGCTGATTCCTCCATTCAACCATCAGCACCAGCTAAACAGGAACCCCCCAAACCTCAGAGACGCCCTTGGCAGGACTCTACAATGAAGCAGAATAAAAGAAGACAACTTAACCCTGCCAATACAGCCGATGATCCACCTTGAGAAAGGACACGTAAATATATAATCTGATTGTTAATAACTTTACTCTATTAACTTGATATTCCTTTCTCCCAGGCTTTACAGAGACTTTGTCTAAAGACTTTTTGGACTATTTGTTTCAAGATTTTGCTGTTGTGAGAAATAACTGCTCTTATTATACTTTTCTAGGTTGCTGTGACCCAGTTAGAACTGTTATGGTTACGGATCTGTTGAATGTTTTCTTATCTGTTTCACTTCACCTTTTGTGAAATGGCAAATTTCATAGCATGTCTTTTGTTATTTGTTATATGCTGATCATTGCAAAGTTACACCAGTTTATTTTGTGTATGTATGAAGTGTTTACTCCACACAATCCCATTATCAAAACAAAGATAATACCTCCTTTTCTTTTATGTGTCTATACACCACATACCCGTGGCGTAGGCCCCCTATTATGATAACTGAAGATACACCCTATAACTCTTTCAATGTGGCCCAGATATTCTCACGATCCCGCACGTGACTAATATACTGTATACCGTGACCTTCCTAACAACCCTCCCCCTTATATCATGCTTTCTAGTTAAGCTCAAACCTGATGAAAAACAGGGCAGCACAACTCCATACCGTTGATATAGTTACATTTACTGGTACGAACCTATATGGACCTTTATTTAGACCCTACATAAATCAGTCTGAGAAATGCTGTAATCATAATACTCTCACTATCACCCAGCCAGCATCGACACACGTAATACTTAATATTATAGTACATTTACCCCATAGTCATGTTGCCGTACCGTACTTCAGGGTCTCCAATTGCTCAAATGCCTGCCCGGGGAAAAAATAAAATGCAGATTATGTGTCCTTATGTTATTGCATATTGTCTTTGAATACCTGCTCTATAAATGAGTTGAACGAAGTTACTTTATTCCATTTTGTTGTATTTTAGCTATAAGACACTACTACCTTGGTTAGATGTCATAATTGAGATGTG
The DNA here is from genome assembly GCF_027579735.1 of Bombina bombina. Classification (NCBI taxonomy): domain Eukaryota; kingdom Metazoa; phylum Chordata; class Amphibia; order Anura; family Bombinatoridae; genus Bombina; species Bombina bombina. Next base: position 42,906 of record NW_026511175.1, on the reverse strand, counting down.
GCCGTATTATTAAAGGTTCACAAATATCATAGGACTGTTTAACCCTCTTGCTGTTCCAATCTCACTTCATGTAGATTCCATGTCCAACTGGCCTAACAGCCTCCTTTTTTTTACTTTTGCCTGTGTTATACTTACATCAGAGCCTACACTTAAACTTTCTATACCAGATTAAACCAGATCTGGTCTACTCTTTAACTTTCTTTCTGAAATCTCAATCGTCCTATCTATACAACCCCTTCTCAACTTCCCCACACTTACTACTGGTTTTTCTTGTAGTCATTCCATGATATATAGTACTGACAATGAAACCACAGAATTTTGATGGGTCATGCACTATTGCCACTCAAAATGTAAAAGGTTTCCTTTCGGCAGAAAAGAGATCAATCGCCCTCTATGACTTTCATAAAAAGAGTCTGGATATTGTGATGATCCAGGAAACTCACTTTAAAAAAAACTCATGAACCAAAGCTCCCTACTAGATACTTCAACCAATGTTACCTTAGCTCAGGCCCGACCAGACATAACGGTGTGTGCACCCTCTTTAAACGTAACGCCCCATTTGACTTACTGCAAAAATACTGCGACACTGAGGGTAGGATTTTGATCTTGGTGGGTCTTTACTACGGTAAACCCATCACTCTAGCAAATATTTATGCGCCAAATAAACCGACCCCTAGTTTCTTCCGCAAAGTCACTAACAAGCTCCTTGACATAGCCAAAGGCCCTATCCTTTTAGGAGGAGACTTTAATTTCCCATTGAACCCTTCCCTGAATACATCGACAGGCCGATCCTATCTGAGACTTTCTCAGATCAATAACAACAACACTCTACTACAATCACTTACATTATTTGACACATGGAGAATGGTGCATACAACTACCAAAGATTTCACTTTCTTTTCCCACCCTCAACGCTCATACACACGTCTTGACTACATATTCTGTGATCAGGCCTTCCTTACAAATCTAATAGACTCCAAGATTTCACACACCTCCTGGTCCGACCATAGTCTAGTTAGATCCAGGTTTAGATGGACATCCAAACCCAATCACAAACTGAACTGGAGACTAAACGAATATATCCTCACAGATCCCGATATCATTGACCAATTAATAAAACACACAGATGAATTCTTTGAGTTTAATATTTCTTCTGACACTACCGCTGCCAATAATTGGGAATCCTATAAGTGTTTTATTAGGGGGATCATTATACAGCTAACTGCAAAACTTAAAAAACAGAGATCTACCCAGTTTGACTCTCTAACCAGCATTCTCCTAGCTAAAGAAAACTCTCATAAACAAGAACCTCAATCCTTGCAAAAACTAAATGAAGTTAAGGAAGCAAGAGACACTCTTAATAAATTTCTGATTGAAAACGCGCATATGCGTGCCATGACCTCTAAGGCGAAATTTTTTGCAGAGTCTAATAAAGCGGGGCGAATGCTGGCGAGATACCTAAAGAAACAGAGACTTAATTCATATATTCAATCCATCAAAAACTACTCAGGTACAATTAGCTCAAAGAATGAAGACATATCAAAAAGCTTTGTCTCATACTACACTTCCCTATATAATATTAAAAACAACATAAACGAACTGGAGAGGAGAGATAAGATGAAGTCATTCCTTGACTCAATTGCTGTCCCCACGATCCAACAAGAGGACCTAGATATACTAGATGCACCCATCTCGTTACAGGAAGTAATACGCACAATCAAATCTCTCCCAGGTAGTAAATCCCCTGGTCCGGATGGCCTTTCGTCCAAATTTTATCAACTTTTAACTGGTAAAGTCAGCCCTCATTTACTCGAACTCTTTCAGTCTATAGACCAAGGTCTTTCTTTCACCCAGCCTCTATTAGAAGCCATGATTACAGTAATCCCTAAACCTGATAAACCTAAGGATAACGTAGGCAGTTATAGGCCAATCTCCTTAATAAACGTTGACATCAAGATATATGCTAAGATCCTAGCAAATCGCCACAGACCAGGTTGGATTCATCAGGGGCCGTGAGGCAAAAGATAATACCACCAGACTACTTCATGCTCTCTTTGCTTCTCACAACTCTAACAGCTCCCTTGTTCTCCTCTCCACAGATGCCGAGAAGGCCTTTGACAGGGTCGACTGGCATTTTATGTGGTCAGCCCTGTCGAGGTTTGGCTTCCCAGACAAATTTATAGCTAGAGTGCAAGCACTATATAATAACCCCCGTGCTAGGATAAAAGTTAATGACACAATTTCCCCAACTTTCCCAATATCTAATGGCACCCGACAGGGGTGCCCATTATCTCCTCTGCTGTTTGCCATTACTGTGGAAATACTTGCAATTCAAATTAGAAACGACCCTAATATCACTGGCATCCAGTTTGGCAATATCCGTCAGACCTGTCTTCTTTTTGCAGATGATATTATCTTTACATTACAGGCGCCTAAAACCTCTCTCCCTGCCCTCATACAAGTCTTGGAGTCATATAAACAGTTCTCTAATTACTCTATAAACATGGAGAAATCAAGCATCATTCCCATTCACATAAATCCCACAGAAATAGACTTCCTCCATAACGACACCCCTTTTGCTGTCACAAGCTCTCTAAGATACTTGGGACTTACTATTCCTACTAACCCTCAGGATTTGTTCCACGAAAACTTTCTAAAGCTTCAAACCATAGTTTTCCCATTACTAAATATGTGGCACAAACAGGGCCACCTATCCTGGACAGGCCGAATAAATGCCATAAAAATGATGATTATCCCGAAGTATCTATATTTATTTCAGGCTCTACCTATCTCAATACCAAGACAATTTTTATGCACCCAACAAAAAATGTTAGAATCTTTTATCTGGTCCTATAAAAAACCAAGAGTGTCTCGCCTAACGTTATATTTGAGAAAAGATGAAGGAGGTCTCAATATCCCAAATTTGTCTTTATATTATAGGGCGGTACACCTCGCTCGAATATTGGCGTGGAATCATAATTCTTCATTTAAAATCTGGGTACAAATCGAGGCAGCCCTTCTCCAGGAAACCTCGATGCGAGACCTCTCTTGGCTTCCCAAACCCCACAGACCCCCCATGATCAAACTTAACGAAAGTATTAACACTACTCTTGCTATTTGGGACTCCCTTATCCAGCATCCCAATACCCTTTCTACCCCGATCTCACCCATGACCCCAATATTAGGTAATACACTCTTTTTTCGACAACACCAATTTAAATTTGAGACTGAAACCACGAGCCACAAAAATCTGCCTATATTTCTACTTACGGACTCTTCTTTGGTTAAAGACAGAATCTCTTTAAGAGACTCCTTAGGCTCTCCATTTCACAGCTGGTTTTCTTATCTCCAAATCCGACAGGCTATCCTTGACTGTCCTCAAAGAACTGACTGCCTTCGTACACTTACACCTTTTGAAAAACTATGCCTTAATCTGGACATACATAAATCCCATCAATGGCTGCGTTATGGAGCTTTTCATTCTGCGATCGCAGGTGTTAGGCTTTTCTTTGCCGGCTCTCCCCATTGATGTTTATGGGGAAATCGTGCATGAGCACGTCAAAGCAGCGCTTGATTTCGGTGCGGTATGGATCTCAACGCCACCATATAGCCCACACAAGCCTGTTTTTTGTAAACCTGTAATAGCAGCGCTATAGGGAGGTGAAATAACGCCACTTTTGTGGCAATCATTAATTTCCCTATATCGCTCAAAACTCGTAATCTGGCTGTATACTTGTTTAAAAAAAAAAAATACAAAAAATAAAAAACCTAACATTACTAAATATAATAAAACCTTACTTTACAAAAAATAAAAACTACAATTACAAAAAATAATAAACACTAAAATTACAAAAAATAAAAAAAACTACCATTACAAAAAATAACAAAATTATCCAAAATAATAAAACAAAATTCCTATTCTAATACCCCCGTTTAAATTTTTTTTTTTAGAAAAACCTAATCTATAATAAACTACCAATAGCCCATAAAGGGCCTTTTATAGGACATAGCCCTAAAGTTAACAGCTCTTTTGCCAATAATTAAAACCAAATGCCCCCTAACATTACAACCCCCACCTACCAAATAAAAAAAGTAACTAAAAAAAACTAATCTACCCATTGCCTCAAAAAGGGCATTTGTATGGGCATTGCCCTTAAATAGACATTCAGCTCTTTTTCAGCCCATTTAAAAAAAAAAGCACTAATCTAAAAAAAAAAACACCCCCAAAAAAAATACTTAACACTAAGCCCAAAATCAGTACTCACCTTTGCTGAAGTCCGGCGAAAGATCTTCATCCAGGCGGCTCCATCTTCATCCATCGCGGGTCCATCTTCTATCTCCATGGCAGAGGCGGAGCGGTCGGTGGATGCGCGGAGGCAGAGCAGAGGCAGAGGTCCATTCGTCCGACACGGATGTCCTCTTCATACGATCGTCCGCCGCACACTGAAGATTGAATGCAAGGTAACCCTTTTATATTGAGGTACCCTTGCATTCCTATTGGCTGATTTGAGCAATGATGAGTACCAATTTTGGGCTTAGTGTTATTTTTATTTTTTGGGGGGGTTAGATTAGGGATTTTTTTTTATTTTAATGGGTTGAAAAAGAGCTGAATGTCCTTTTAAGCACAATGCCCATACAAATGGCCTTTTCAGGGCAATGGGTAGATTAGGATTTTTAAAAAAAAAAAATTATTTTGGGGGGTTGGAGTTGTAATTTTAGGGGGTATTTGGTTTAGTTTATTGGCAAAAGGGCAATGCCATACAAAAGGGCTATTGGTAGTTTATTATAGATTAGGTTTTTTTTGTTTTTTTTTAAATGGGGGTATTAGAATAGGAATAATTTTTATTATTTTGGATAATTTCGTTGTTATTTTTTGTAATGGTAGTTTTTTTAATTTTTTTGGAATTTTAGTGTTTATTATTTTTTGTAATTGTATTTTTTATTTTTGTTGTAATGCTAGGTTTTATTATTTTTAGTAATGTTAGTTTTTTTCAGTTTAAGCTTAGGTTTTATCTTTACTTCACAGGTAAGTTTGTATTTATTTTAACTAGGTAGTTAGTAATATTGTAGGAAAAAAGAGAGGGGGAGGTGGGGGTGGGGCTGAGTTTTGAATAAGCAGGAAGTCTGTAGTTATAGGCTGATAGCCAAATTTGAGTATTATAATCTCCTAACTACTTAGACTGCATCTGCCACAGATTTTGAGTTAGAGGACAGAGTACAACTAACAAGTAATTGTAAATAGACTTACAAGAAAATAGATAACTCAAATCTGTGAAAAAATTAGCTAACTCAGCCCTCCATCATCAGACAATAATGGTTATTAATAAAATGTGTTAACCAACATTCATACACTAAAGTTTATTAATTGGATAATATATTAACCACACATACATCAGCATACGGTGAAAACATTTAAAACACTACACCCTGGTGTGACAGGCTTTCTAAATTAATGGTAATAGAAATGTTAGAGAAATCTAGGCAGCATAACTAGAAATATCAGCTAAGCCCTTACAATCTGAGGGCTAATTTACAGTTAATTTTTACAATTATATTATGCTGCTGTTAGTGTCAAAACACCAAGGGTGAGAAAGTTAAAAAAGGGGGAAAGACAAAGCTTATCCCAGAGGACCCCTGACGTACGTTTCACAAAAAACGCTTCCTCAGAGGGGTCAATTTTTTCACCGTATGCTGATGTATCCAATTAATAAACTTTAGTGTATGAATGTTGGTTAACAAATTGTATTAATAACCATTATTGTCTGATGATGGAGGGCTGAGTTAGCTAATTTTTTCACAGATTTGAGTTATCTATTATCTTGTAAGTCTATTTACAATTACTTGTTAGTTAATAATATTGTAACTTTAATTTAGGTGTATTTTAATTATGTTAATGTTAAGGGGGTGTTAGGTTTAGGGGTTAATAGTTTAATTTAGGTAGTTGAGATATGGGGGGACGGCAGTTTAGAGGTTAATAATTTTATTTAGCGTTTGCGATGTGGGGGGACAGTGGTTTAGGGGTTAATAGGTTTATTTAGTGTTAGCAATGTGGGGGGATGGCGGTTTAGGGTTTAATTGTTTTATTTAGGGAGTCGCAATGTGGGGGATGGAGGTTTAGGGGTTAATATGTTTATTTAGTGTCGGCACTGTGGGGGACGGTGGTTTAGGATTGAATAGGTTTATTTAGTGTTAACGATGTGGGGGGATGGTGGTTTAGTGGTTAATAGGTTTATTTACTGTTGGCGATGTGGGGGGACAGCAGTTTAGGTGTTAATACTTTAATTAGGTGTTTGCGATGTGGGGAATGGCGGATTAGGGGTTAATACATTTTATTAGTTATTGCGATGTGGGGGGATGGTGGTTTAGGGGTTAATAGCTTTATTTAGTGTTGGCGATGTGGGGGGACGGCAGTTTAGGAGTTAGTAGCTTTATTTAGTGTTGGCGATGTGGGGGGACAGCGGTTTAGGAGTTAATTGCTTTATTTAGTGTTTACGATGTGGGGGGACAGCGGTTTAGAGGTTAATAGGTTTATTTAGTGTTGGCGGTGTGGGGGGGTCTGCGGTTTAGGGGTTAATAGGCTTATTTAGTGTTGGTGGTGGGGGGGGCCTGCGGTTTAGGGTTTAATAGGTTTATTCACTGTTGGCGATGTGGGGGGACAGCAGTTTAGTTGTTAATACTTTAATTAGGTGTTTGCGATGTGGGGAATGGCGAATTAGGGGTTAATAAATTTTATTAGTTATTGCGATGTGGGGGGATGGCGGTTTAGGGGTTAATAGCTTTATTTAGTGTTGGCGATGTGGGGGGACAGCAGTTTAGGAGTTAATAGCTTTATTTAGTGTTTACGATGTGGGGGGACAGCGGTTTAGAGGTCAATAGGTTTATTTAGTGTTGGCGGTGTGGGGGGCCTACGGATTAGGGGTTAATAGGTTCATTTAGTGTTTTATTTAGTGTTGGAGATGTGGGGGGATGGCGGTTTAGATTAGAATGAATATGAAGAATGGATCTGAAAATTAGGAAAATGATTTATTTGTTTTCAGGATTTTTGGGGATTTAGTTATGGTGCGATTGGAAATTCGGATTCATCCGAATCAGCCAAAATTCCGCCGAAACGAATTGCACATGTCAAGGGTGCACACAGAATGAAGCACTTCGATTCCACTTCTGCTAGTGCCTGAAAATTCAGTCAATCTTGGAAAATAAGAATTTACAATAGTGAAATAAACACTCAGACTAGTACTAAATGGAAAATACTCACAGAATTGATGTAATTCATTATCCACTCAGTAGACAAATATATTAAAATCTTTGTTTAATAAAATATTAAAACATTTTATAACATAAATTGCTCAACGCATTTCAGCAGCTGAATTAAAGGGCAAGTAAAATGTGTGGCTAAACTTACAATGAGACTCACAGCTAAATCTGTGCTAATCACAAACGGATGTACAGTGAAAGTCCTTTGCACAGAGAGTTTGCTTGTAAACACATTTAAACTATATTTGTGGAGGACTATTTAATTTATGAATGTGATATCGATATGAAATGTAAAAATACTAAAGGACTTATCAACCATCCATATAGCTTGAGAGTAGCTATTTCTTATCACCTAGATTATGAGTTCTGTGCTAAACAGGGTGCGAAATGAATGCAACAAAAGTTGTGTTATTTCACCCTCCATAGCGCTGCCATTACGAGTTTCTGAAAAGCCGCCTTGTGCGTGCGATATGGTGGCGTTAAGCTCCATACCGCAAAAAAGTCAAGGGCTGCTTTGACTTGCTCGTGCACGCTTTCCCCCATAGACAATGGGGAGAGAGTGTTGGAAAAAAAACTACCACCTGAAGTGCAAAATGGCGATCGCCATAACGCAACCCCATTGATGTCTATGGGAAAAAAAGTTACGTTTAAACCTAAAACCCTAACATAAATTCCTAGTCTGAACACCCCTAATCAGCTGCCCCCGACATTGCCGCTACCTAAATAAAGTTATTAACCCCTAATCTGCCGCTCCCGACATCGCCACCACTAATAAAAGTTTATAACCCCTATTCCGCCGCTCCCTGACATAGCCGCCACTATAATAAAGTTATTAACCCCTATTCCCATGCACCCCGACATCATCGCCACTATAATAAAGCTATTAACCCCTATTCTGCCGCTCCCCAACATCGCCGCCACTAAATTAAGTTATTAACCCCTAAACCTCCTGCCTCCCACATCTCTGCCACTAAATAAACTTATTAACCCTTAAACCGCCTGCCCCCCACATCGCAAAACACTAAATTAAACTATTAACCCCTAAACCTAACACCCCCCCAACTTTAAATTAAAATTACAAAATAACTCTATTTAAATAAATAAAAATAAACCTAATATCAAAAAACTAAAATCAAGAAAAATAAAAAACAAAAAAATAAACGAAATTATCAAAAATAAAAACAATTACACCTAATCTAAGCTAAGGCACTGTGACTGAGCTCTGTAGCAACCCAAGGGTTGCAGATTCCATACCCGGTGAGGTCCACTCAGCCTTTCATCCTTCCAAGGTTGATAAAATGAGCAGTGCCTTGAGACCCTTACGGGTGATTAGCTGCGCTTTACAAGTACCCAATTCAATACAATACAATAAACTACCAATAGCCCTTAAAACAGCCATTTGTAGGGCATTGCCCTAAAGAAATCAGCTCTTTTACCTGTAAAAAAATACAAAGACCCCCTAACAGTAAAAAACCCCACCCAACCAACCCCCCAAAATAAAAAAACCTAACTAAAAAAAAACTAAGGGCATTTAGCTCTTTTTCAAGTGCCTATTCCTAATCTAAAAAAAAAACAACCCAAAAAAATGATATACTATACCCAGCGCTACGGAATTTGGCGGCGCTATACAAATAAATTATAATAATAATAATAGTAATGTTAGTTTAATATAAAGTTTAATGTTAGGTTTATTTTTATTTCACAGGTAAGTTTTTATTTATTTATATAAAGTTATATTGTAATTTTAATTTAAAGTTAGGGAGGTGTTAGGTTTAGGGGCTTTTAGTTTAATTTAGTGTTTTGCAGCAGTTTAGGGGTTAATAGATTTATTTAGTGGCAGAGATGTGGGAAGCCGGAGGTTTAGGGGTTAATAACTTTATTTAGTGGCGGCAATCTCGGGGAGCGGCTGAATAGGGGTTAATAACTTTATTATAGTGGCGGCGATGTTGGGGAGTGGCGGTTTAGGGGTTAATATATTTAAATACTGTTGGCGTTGTAGGTGGGCAGCAGATTAGGGATTAATAAGTTTGAAAAGTGTTTGCGATGTGGGAGGGCCTCGGTTTAGGGGTTAATAGGTTTAGTTAGTGGCGGCGGTGTTGGGGAGCGGCAGAATAGGGGTTAATAATTTATTAGTGGTGGCGATGTTGGGAGTGGCATATTAGGGGTTAATAAGTTTTAAATAATAGGAGCGGAAGAATAGGGGTTAATAACTTTTATTAGTGGTGGCGATGTCGGGTGCGGCATATTAGGGGTTAATAAGTTTTAAATAATGGGTAGTTTATGTGTGTTAGTGTACTTTGTAACACTTTAGTTGTTAGTTTTGTGAAACATTTTTGTTGCACAAAATCCATAACTACTGCTTTGAGATGGAGGTATAGATCGTGTCTGTATAGGCTTTAACGCAAGCATTTTAGTCTAACCGCACAACCTGTTTTACCGGCGCTATGGAAATCCCACACAAAATTGAAATTGCCATTTTTCAGCGTTAAAAGCCGCAACGCAAAACTCGTAAACTAGGGGACTCATATTATTTTTGGTAATTTGTTTTTTATTTTTTGTAATGTTAGGTTGTTTGTTTGTTTTTTGTAATGTTAGGTTTTAGGTTTTTCTACAGTAATTTTAGTTTGTTTGTTTTTTTACAGTAATGGTAGTTTTTTTTTTTTTTTTTTTTTAAAAAGATAATGATAGGTTGTTGCTGTTTTTTTTAAAAGTTAAAGTAACATAAAACAGGTTGAGATCTGTGCATATTCTAGAAGGGCTAATTAAGTAAAAAATAGTTTGCATAAAAAAAATGTTTAAAAATTGCTGGCAAGTATTTTAAAATCATTTTCAAAAATAATCAAAATGACTTACATAGCTATGCTGTCTGGAGTAGTCTGATCCATCCCCCCCACCCCCCTTATCAGTGTTTAACATCAAAAACACAGGCATTGTATTTTAACTGAGCTCACATCAGCTTATTTGCTTCTAGGTATGCTCCAGCAGATAATGAGTGTTAAAGTCTGGCATTCTACCATATCAATTGTGGATATAGATGCAGCCATAAAGGAATTGCGTGGTGGGGAGTTAGAGCTGTACAATTCGGACACTTAAAAAAGAAAGTGTTAACGGCGAGGCAATGTTGTATACATTTGCATGTGAAGTAATTAAAGTACATATTATTATATTTTGTCTCTATCCCAACTTGTTTTATGTCCCTTTAAGGTTAGATTTTTTTCTTTTAATTTTTCATGGAATTTTTATTTTTTTAAAGGTAAGTTTTTTGTTTTTTTTGTAAAGGTACGGTTAGTCTATTTTGGGTTATCTTAGTGGATGTTCGGTTATAGGGGGTTTAGATGTTAGTGGGTTACTTTGTGTTGAGGGGGGTTGGCTGTTTAGGGATTAAACGTGTGGGTAGCTTTGCAATGTGGGGGGTGGCAGTTTAGGGGTTAAACGTTTAGTGGGGACTTTGCGATGTGGTGGGTGACGGTTTATGGGTTAATAGTGTAGTGGGGACTTTGCAGTGGGCTATGTGGCGGTTTAGGGGTTACTAGAGCAGGGGTCTTATGGCGATTCGGGTTAGCACGCAAGTAGTTTGTTAGGGTTTTTTCCACTTTTTTTGCTCCATTGACTTCTTTGGAGGAATAGGTTATCGCATGCAGGATATTGTAAATACGGCTTTTTGCGAACGTCTGGTTAGCGCTGGAGCGATAACTTTTTACTTTTAACTCATAATACCAGCGCAACCCAGCGCCCACACACAGTTTACAGCTAGTGCATTAAGCACTCTAGCGAAAGCACTAAATAGTGCTCAACTCATAATCTAGCCCGTAATATTTTATAGCAATCATGTACTGTATTTAATGATACAGGCATGTATTTAATGATACAGGCATGTATTTAATGATACAGGCATGTATTTAATGTATTTAATGACACAGGCATGTATTTAATGTATTTAATGATACAGGCATGTATTTAATGTATTTAATGACACAGGCATGTATTTAATGTATTTAATGATACAGGCATGTATTTAATGTATTTAATGACACAGGCATGTATTAAATGTATTTAATGACACAGGCATGTATTTAATGTATTTAATGACACAGGCATGTATTTAATGTATTTAATGACACAGGCATGTATTTAATGTATTTAATGACACAGGCATGTATTTAATGTATTTAATGACACAGGCATGTATTAAATGTATTTAATGACACAGGCATGTATTTAATGTATTTAATGATACAGGCATGCATTTAATGTATTTAATGACACAGGCATGTATTAAATGTATTTAATGATACAGGCATGTATTTAATGTATTTAATGACACAGGCATGTATTTAATGTATTTAATGACACAGGCATGTATTTAATGACACAGGCATGTATTTAATTTACTTAATGACACAGGCATGTATTTAATGACACAGGCATGTATTTAATGACACAGGCATGTATTTAATGTATTTAATGACACAGGCATGTATTTAATGACACAGGTATGTATTTAATGACACAGGCATGTATTAAATGTATTTAATGACACAGGCAGGTATTTAATGTATTTAATGACACAGGCATGTATTTAATGTATTTAATGACACAGGCATGTATTTAATGTATTTAATGACACAGGCATGTATTAAATGTATTTAATGACACAGGCATGTATTTAATGTATTTAATGACACAGGCATGTATTAAATGTATTTAATGACACAGGCATGTATTTAATGTATTTAATGACACAGACATGTATTTAATGTATTTAATGACACAGGCATGTATTTAATGTATTTAATGACACAGGCATGTATTTAATGACACAGGCATGTATTTAATGTATTTAATGACACAGGCATGTATTTAATTTACTTAATGACACAGGCATGTATTTAATGACACAGGCATGTATTTAATGACACAGGCATGTATTTAATGTATTTAATGACACAGGCATGTATTTAATTTATTTAATGACACAGGCATGTATTTAATGACACAGGCATGTATTTATTGTATTTAATGACACAGGCATGTATTTAATGTATTTAATGACACAGGCATGTATTTAATGACACAGGCATGTATTTAATGTATTTAATGACACAGGCATGTATTTAATTTACTTAATGACACAGGCATGTATTTAATGACACAGGCATGTATTTAATTTATTTAATGACAGAGGCATGTATTTAATGACACAGGCATGTATTTAATTTATTTAATGACACAGGCATGTATTTAATGACACAGGCATGTATTTAATGTATTTAATGACACCAACATGTATTTAATGTATTTAATGACACCGGCATGTATTAAATGTATTTAATGACACAGGCATGTCGTTTTCTGGAAACTGTTACTGATTTCTTTCAATTTCTAAAAGCTTTTAAGTCTCAGAACGCTTCATGCCAGGGCCTGTGTGTGTTTGGTGACGCTGGATACAGAGATCAGTCAGTGGGGCTGAGAGTTTTTGGTTCCTCTCATATTAGGGAGCTTGCAGGTCTTTTATTTATAAAAAAAATGTATTTACTACAGAGAGTTGTTTGTTGTGATATCTCTTTGGACAAACATTTATGATTATCAGATGAGATACTACTTACCCGTCACCATAACCTATTTTTGTACATCATAAACATATAGCATTTCAATTAAATTAAATATATAATTATAATAAAAGACATAAAAGCTAAAATTAAACTTTCCTGACTCTAGTTTCCTTTTATTATCATTGACTTTGATTTCTTGCTGAAGAGTATACCTAGCTGGGGTCAGGAGTGTGCACGTGTATTTAATACTACATGGTAGCAGTGTCTACAACAGAGGGGTCGACTCCAGTCTTGTCAGTCATGTTTATTGGCTGTTTTTTTTTTTTCAACATCAGAATAACACTGTTTCCTTATTGGAAAAATATTTGATCGTATATCGGAAAAGGTTTCCCACATAATGCACAAACCCAATCTGCACGACCACAAGTTATCAACTAAATATCAACAACAAAATGGACAAATTGAATTACATATCCAAAGGCACTTTATAAAAACACATGACCTTTTATGTCGTCAAGCTCCGGCCCTTTAACAACCAACACCCAATCCCAATCTTTTAACACCAACATAAATAACAGACAACAGACTTAGCTAATGGTATAAATTGGCCGCAGCCGTTTATTCAAATAAATAACTTTGTAAAACTTTAATAGCTTAATAAAGTGCAAATAACTGTAAACATTCCACACATCAAAAGACAACCCAGTGGTGCTAGTCCTTCCTGCTTTTCTTCAACTCTTACTATGGCCGTAGCTCCTTTAATTGGACCCAACCGTGCCAGCGGTTGGGCCCGTAAATGATCATCCATCTAAGTTTTCTAAGGAACCCCTTGCCCTTAGAAAACCCCATCTTAAAATCCCCCCATGGGAATTCAACATACCACCACACTTGACAATTGGCCATAATATTCTGTAACTTAAGGGCTAGCACCCCCGCCTTCCAACTGCGACAAAACCTAGAATAACAGAAACAAAAACACACTCCTCTCATGATTAAAATGGGGACGGGCGGGAAGGGGATGTTTCTTCACCAATGTAATAAACAGTCTGCTGGTTTTCCCGCTCTGCATGCCCTTTTAAAACCTCCCTTAGGGTTCCACCTCTAATCCCTCCTACCTCCCATAAGGGCCTTTTCCTCCCAGGTCACAGCTCCCTCCGACCATGCTTTACGGTCTCCAGGAGCCCCTGACACATATAACAATCGATAATGTTATTTGCCTTAGATATGTGTATGTTTGCAAACTAAAAACAAGATGGCACTTCCTGTGCCAATGACAGTGACAGCCCTTTATGATGACGATTGAGTCACGCCCAATAGAAAATGATGCTGAATATGTCATCACCATCATCAATTAAATGTAAAAACACAACTAAAACATATCTACTAGATATTGACAGTTGTGTCATGCAGAGATAAAGGAGAGTAGTGTATGCTGGAACAGCAGAATTAGCATGAGAGCCCTGGTCAGTTGGAGAGAGAAGCAGTGCAGCCTGGAGAGCAGTGCAATTTCTTCCTGTAATGATTCGGTTTTCAGCGATCAGCAGCCATTAGTGTTTATAAATGTATTTATGTGTGTGTGTGTGTGTGTGTATATGTGTCTGTATTTGTGTGTGTATGTGTGTATTTGTGTGTGTATGTGTGTATATATATATATGTGTGTGTGTGTGTGTATATGTGTGTGTATTTGTGTGTGTGTGTGTATATATATATGTGTGTGTGTGTGTGTATATGTGTGTATTTGTGTGTGTGTGTGTGTGTGTATATATATATGTGTGTGTATTTGTGTGTGTATATATATATGTGTGTGTGTGTGTGTGTGTGTATTTATATGTGTGTGTATTTATGTGTGTGTGTATTTATGTGTGTGTGTGTATTTATGTGTGTGTATTTATGTGTGTATATATGTGTGTGTATTTATGTGTGTGTGTGTGTATATATATGTGTGTGTATTTATGTGTATATATGTGTGTGTATTTATGTGTGTGTGTGTGTGTATATATATGTGTGTGTATTTATGTGTGTATATATGTGTGTGTATTTATGTGTGTGTATTTATGTGTGTATATATGTGTGTGTATTTATGTGTGTGTGTGTGTATATATATGTGTGTGTATTTATGTGTATATATGTGTGTGTATTTATGTGTGTGTGTGTGTGTATATATATGTGTGTGTATTTATGTGTGTATATATGTGTGTGTATTTATGTGTGTGTGTGTATATATATATGTGTGTGTGTGTGTGTGTATATATATGTGTGTGTGTATTTATGTGTGTGTATTTATGTGTGTATATATATGTGTGTGTATTTATGTGTGTGTGTGTGTGTGTATATATATGTGTGTGTGTATTTATGTGTGTGTATTTATGTGTGTATATATATGTGTGTGTATTTATGTGTGTGTGTGTGTGTATATATGTGTATTTATGTGTGTGTATATATGTGTGTGTGTGTGTATATATTTATGTGTGTGAGTGTGTGTATTTGTGTGTGTGTGTATATGTGTGTGTGTGTGTGTATTTATGTGTGTGTGTGTGTGTGTGTATATATGTGTGTGTTTGTGTGTATTTATGTGCGTGTGTATATGTGTGTTTGTGTGTGTATTTATGTGGGTGAGTATGTATGTATATTTATATGTGTGTATGTATGTGTGTGTGTATTTATGTGTGCGTGTGTGTGTATATGTATGTATATTTATATGTGTGTATGTATGTGTGTGTATTTATGTGTGCGTGTGTGTGTATATGTATGTGTATTTATGTGTGTGTATATATGTGTGTATATATGCAGGGCCACCATCAAGCGGTGATAGGGGTGACTCCTGTCAGGGGCCCAATGGGCCAGGGGGGCCCCATGAGGCAAGAACAACTTATTTACATTTTGGCAGCCACCAGAGGGTACTACAGTAGAGTGCTATTGAGCTAGGGAAATGTTATTACAAGGAGTAAAGCATTAGCATTTGAAAGGATTTCTGAGTGTGCACTAAACCACTATGCACAGTGTGAGACAGACTTGGCACTTAAGTTTGTACAGTGTGTGCCTGAGTCAGACTGAAGATCACTTTCATTTGCAGAGGAGGTAGGACTTACTTAGTAAATGTTTTTTTTATTTCTTTGTGCAATTTTGGATTGTAACTTCAGTGTGGTAGTAGTGGTATGGTGGGGGCAGCAGTGTATTTATGATTATTTGACCATGCTGAATGTTTCCTCCTCAAAACACAAATGATAAGTGCCCTTTTGGCAGATATTAGTTTTTTTTATTACTATATATATATTTTAATTACATTCCAGGTTACTGCCCCTTTATGCAAGGACTTTCCAGATGCAAAGAGGCATTTTATTTAAGATTTTTACATCTGCATAAAATGTTATACTCTCAGACTAAGATTGCTCAGTGTTTGAAATGAGACAGGCTAACTTAAAACTGTTCAGCTTACACTACAGCTGACTTCATTTTGAAATACATACAAACAAGCCTAAATCCTGCATTTAACCAGATCTAATGGTATGAGAATGAGTACCACAGCTTATGGTTCCACACAGACCATATAGAGTACAGCATTTTCATAATCCATAAGTACAGATGACAGATGGGAACATTTGTACACTATATTTTAAGTGGTGCTCTTGGTTGGGGAAAATGGGGGGAAAAACAAACATATGTCAACGTTTCAAAAGTACTTTTCTTCATCTAGCCATCTACCCAGATCATTAATGTACAATTTTGAAATCACAGAATTATTTTTGTTTGCACATGTACAAATATGATTCTTTAAAAAGTGATCTCTTAATTTCTGCAATTTTTTTTATCATGCATGCCACACACTGTTGATTTAGGGGATGCAATGTACAGCCATTTAACCTCCTGCGAGTGTTTCTGTGGGTGTCTGTGTTTATGTCTTTGTGCTTTTGTTTGCGTCTCTATGAGTGTATGTATTTTTTTCTGTGGGTTTCTCTGTGATGGTGGATGTGTATGTATTTGGGCATTTTCTGTGGATGTCTGTGAGGGTGTGTGCGTATGTCTTTGGGCTTTTTCTATGGGTGTCTCTGTGAGAGTGTGTGTATGTATGTCTTTGTGTATTTTCTATGGATGCCTCTGTGAGGGTGGGTGTGTATATCTTTGTGTGTTTTTTGTGGATGTCTCTGTGAGGGAGGCTGGGTGGGTGTATGTATGTATCTCTGTGTTTTCTGTGGATGTCTCTGTGAGGGTGTGTACGTATGTCTGTGTGTTTTCTGTGGGTGTCTCTGTGAGGGTGTGTGTATATCTGTGCATTTTCTGTGGGTGTCTCTGTGAGAGTGTGTGTAGGTATTTGTGTGTTTTCTGTGGATGTCTCAGTGAGGGTGTGTGTGTATGTTTGTCTTTGTGTGTTTTCTGTGGGTGTCTCTGTGTGTCTGTGAGTGTTTGTCTTTGTGTGTTTTCTGAGGCTGTCTCTGTCAGTGTTTCCTTGGGTGTATGTGCAAGTTTGTGTTTGAGTTTATGTGTGTGTGTCCATTGTCTGTTCCTTTTTAGGACATTTTGACCTTACTACTGATTATTCACATCTTTCTACAGACTTTGAGACTAATGAGACCTTTCCCGGGAAAGTCAACAATTCACCATTTAACCTTTCAATTATTGTTTAGGCAGATCAGGGCCCTTCCTTTCAGCCGCTGCATGCTGTTGTCATCATTTAGTTGGCATCTTTCTTGACAAAAAGATAATCAGAACTCCATATTTTGTTTTGTAAATCTCCTTTTTTGACAAAACAGTAGTCTACCTCATTACTTGTCAGGTCAATGTAAACAAGTGCTGAGTGTCTGTTTGGGTGTCTGTGTCTGAGTGTTTTTGTGTGTCTGCTAGAGTGTCTATATGTGAATCCTTATGTGTGAGTGTGTGTTTCAGTGTATGAGTGTGTCTGTGTGTTTCTTTGCGTGTCTGCTAGAGTGTCTATATGTGAATCCTTATGTGTGAGTGTGTGTTTCAGTGTATGAGTATGTCTGTGTGTTTGTGTGTTACTACCTTTACAACATTTCCAAGTTTGACTACACTTAAGAATAAAGTGCATATACGTTTTAGTCATTTGTTTAAAAATTGCACAAGGGGGGGGCCTGATCAATGGTTAAGTCAGGGGCCCTGTATATATGTGTGTGTATATATGTGTGTTTATTTATGTGTGTGGGTATGTATGTATATCTATATGTGTGTATGTATGTGTGTGTGTGTACATGTATGTTTATTTTTGAGTGTGTGTGTGTGTGTGTATTTATGTGTGTGTGCGTGTGTATATTTTTGTGTGTGTATATGTATGTGTATTTATGAGTGTGTTTGTGTGTATGTATTTATGTGAGTGTGCGTGTGTATATTTTTGTGTGTGTATATGTATGTGTATTTATGAGTGTGTGTATGAGTATTTATGTGTGTGTGCGTGTGTATATTTTTGTGTGTATATATGTATGTGTATTTATGAGTGTGTGTGTGTGTGTATGTATTTATGTGTGTGTGCGTGTGTATATTTTTGTGTGTGTATATGTATGTGTATTTATGAGTGTGTGTGTGTGTGTGTGTATTTATGTGTGTGTGCGTGTGTATATTTTTGTGTGTGTATATGTATGTGTATTTATGAGTGTGTGTATGAGTATTTATGTGTGTATGCATGTTTGATTATGTGTGTGTGTTTTTGTGTGAGTGTGTGTGTGTTCTCTAATCTGATTCCAAATTCTTGTGAGCTAGTCTTTACATTGATGCAGTAGTAGACCATACCATTTGTCCTGGTGGGGTACTCATCTCTCATTTTGTTTTCTGGTACATGCAAGTTGTTATTTATACTTATTGTAATGTATCAGCTTCTACTTTTGAGAATCAGAGCAACATTTCTTGATACTTAACACAATGTTTTTTTACTATATATGTTTTTTTACTATATATGTTTTTTTGGGGGAGTTGTCTTGTTTTGTTTTTTTAAATAAAACTAAGAAATGTTTGCATTAATTCCTTTTCAGGAGTTTATTATTGTGTTACTGCTACATGATTTGTCATGCTGTGTAACACGGCCCCATCTGTAACTCTCATCACTGTGTTTGGGAAAACATCCAGAACAGAACCTATTTAGGTGTTAGAGCTGTCACTTCTGTGTCGCTGGTGATTATTACTTCCTATCCTCAACTTCCAGAAATAACTTTAGAATCAGAACATTAAAAGAAATACCATAAACCTGCCTTAAACCTGTTAAATGGGTAAATATTTTCATATTCTGTTACAATACTGTATCTGGGTATCACGTAAAATAGTTGTAACTTGAGAAATGTATTGGATCACAAAGGGATTGTTATAAGATCAGACCAGATTTAGACCATTCATGCAGATATAGACATGGTGTAGATATAGACTGGTATTTCAGGAGGCTGGAGTCCAGCCAAATCTGCAGATGACTATAGAGCTGTAGCTCAATAATCTGACTATTTAAAGGGATACTAAACCCAAGTTTTTCTCTTTCATGGTTCAGATAGAGCATGCAATTTTAAGCAACTTTCTAATTTACTCGTATTATGAATTTTTCTTTGTTCTCTTGCTATCTTTATTTAAAACCGAAGGCATCTAAGCTAAGGAGCCAACCCAAATTTTTGGTTTAGTACCCTGGACAGCACTTGTTTATTGGCGGGTGAATTTATCCACCAATCAGCAAGAACAACCCATGTTGTAAACCAAAAATGGTCCGGCTTCTAAACTTACATTCTTGCTTTTCAAATAAAGATAGCATGAGAATGATGAAAAATTGATAATAGGAGTAAATTAGAAAGTTGCTTAAAATTGCATGTTCTATCTGAACCATGGAAGAAAACATTTGGGTTCAATGTCCTTTTAAGATACTTAACCAAATGTTAATTGGAGTATTATTATCACTAAAATACAATTAGGATAAAGACACTCAGCTAGATTATGAGTTTGGTGTTATGAGTCAAATAGCAACGTTATGGTTCATAACGCTTCATTTTCCCTAACGCTGCTATTACAAGTTTCCGTAGCACCACAAATATCCCCATCTATGCTCAAATCCATAACGCTCACCCAGACCCAGTAGTTATTGATATCCCGATAGCAAAAACATTCATTAATCATTTCAAAAATATCATACAAAGTACACTTACACTCATACAAACACTATACAATTTTTCTTTTTTAATTAAATATTTGTATTTACAAAATATAACGGATCAAAGTTACGAGATTTCGGGTGTTAGAAAAAAATGCACACAAACCTATTACATAGACATACGTGAACTTATACTCATCTAGCTACATCTACGTACAAAGAGCATCACATACATACAGACATCGATACATATAAACAATATACAGCACACTACGTACAATAGCATCACATACATAGAGAATTAGATACATATAAACAATATACAGCACACTACGTACAATAGCATCACATACATGCAGACATCGATACATATAAACAATATACAGCACACTACGTACAATAGCATCACATACATACAGACATCGATACATATAAACAATATACAGCACACTACGTACAAATAGCATCACATACATACAGACATCGATACATATAAACAATATACAGCACACTACGTACAAAGAGCATCACATACATACAGACATCGATACATATAAACAATATACAGCACACTACGTACAAATAGCATCACATACATACAGAAATCGATACATATAAACAATATACAGCACACTACGTACAATAGCATCACATACATACAGACATCGATACATATAAACAATATACAGCACACTACGTACAAATAGCATCACATACATACAGACATCGATACATATAAACAATATACAGCACACTACGTACAAATAGCATCACATACATACAGACATCGATACATATAAACAATATACAGCACACTACGTACAAATAGCATCACATACATACAGACATCGATACATATAAACAATATACAGCACGCTACGTACAAATAGCATCACATACATACAGACATCGATACATATAAACAATATACAGCACACTACGTACAAATAGCATCACATACATACAGACATCGATACATATAAACAATATACAGCACACTACGTACAAATAGCATCACATACATACAGACATCGATACATATAAACAATATACAGCACACTACGTACAAATAGCATCACATACATACAGACATCGATACATATAAACAATATACAGCACGCTACGTACAAATAGCATCACATACATACAGAAATCGATACATATAAACAATATACAGCACACTACGTACAATAGCATCACATACATACAGAATTAGATACATACAAACAATATACAGCACACTACGTACAAATAGCATCACATACATACAGACATCGATACATATAAACAATATACAGCACACTACGTACAAATAGCATCACATACATAGAGACATCGATACATATAAACAATATACAGCACACTACGTACAATAGCATCACATACATACAGAATTAGATACATACAAACAATATACAGCACACTACGTACAAATAGCATCACATACATACAGAATTAGATACATACAAACAATATACAGCACACTACGTACAATAGCATCACATACATACAGACATCGATACATATAAACAATATACAGCACACTACGTACAATAGCATCACATACATACAGACATCGATACATATAAACAATATACAGCACACTACGTACAAAGAGCATCACATACATACAGACATCGATACATATAAACAATATACAGCACACTACGTACAATAGCATCACATACATACAGAATTAGATACATACAAACAATATACAGCACACTACGTACAAATAGCATCACATACATACAGACATCGATACATATAAACAATATACAGCACACTACGTACAAATAGCATCACATACATACAGACATCGATACATATAAAAAATATACAGCACACTACGTACAAATAGCATCACATACATACAGACATCGATACATATAAACAATATACAGCACACTACGTACAAATAGCATCACATACATACAGACATCGATACATATAAACAATATACAGCACACTACGTACAAATAGCATCACATACATACAGACATCGATACATATAAACAATATACAGCACGCTACGTACAAATAGCATCACATACATACAGAAATCGATACATATAAACAATATACAGCACACTACGTACAATAGCATCACATACATACAGAATTAGATACATACAAACAATATACAGCACACTACGTACAAATAGCATCACATACATACAGACATCGATACATATAAACAATATACAGCACACTACGTACAAATAGCATCACATACATACAGACATCGATACATATAAACAATATACAGCACACTACGTACAAATAGCATCACATACATAGAGAAATCGATACATATAAACAATATACAGCACACTACGTACAATAGCATCACATACATACAGACATCGATACATATAAACAATATACAGCACACTACGTACAATAGCATCACATACATACAGAATTAGATACATACAAACAATATACAGCACACTACGTACAAATAGCATCACATACATACAGACATTGATACATATAAACAATATACAGCACACTACGTACAAATAGCATCACATACATACAGACATCGATACATATAAACAATATACAGCACACTACGTACAAATAGCATCACATACATACAGACATCGATACATATAAACAATATACAGCACACTACGTACAAATAGCATCACATACATACAGACATCGATACATATAAACAATATACAGCACACTACGTACAAATAGCATCACATACATACAGACATCGATACATATAAACAATATACAGCACACTACGTACATGTCAGGAACCTAGCTCCTTCTAGGACCCAGCGGAATCCTTCAAGCAACAAACTTGCAGCTTGCCTTTAAAAACCACCCCAAATCAATTCTCTTTGCTTAGTAATTTGGAGTACAAGGCTACCCTATTTACCTGAGCCTAACTACTTTGAATAACTTGTTTTCTGAACTTTTTTCCTCACAGGAACTTTTTGATACTTTGTTCAACTTTAACTGGAATTCATCCAAACAACTGCAGTGTTCATTAACTTAGGAGCTGACATGCAATCAATTGAATGAACTGCCTGAACCAAACTGCAAGTATTATTCTATGTGTTCTAATGCTTTGTTACTTGGAGAACTTTCACTGTGTAGTTAGTATTTAAAGGAGAGTTACCACAGAACTTGTCACTGAAAATCTGGCTTTAACCCTTATTGAAACATCCTGACTGCAGATTAATAAACAACACAGCTTCCACAGTGAAACTGGAACTTCCACAGAACAGGCTGTGCATTCATTACAGCTCTGCCACACTACAAGTGCAACACAAGACAAGGTACAAGTAATCTCTGCAAATAAAATAGCAATACTGCATGAGCATATGTATAACTGTTAACAGAACCTGGTTACTAGTTAAATATTTATGTGTTACACTGCATAAGACTCTGAGAGTTAATAGAACCATTACTACACCTGCAACTTAAGAACTAAAGCTAACTTAATATTGAGAACAATTTCTACAAATCCTATTCAAGTTTGCTTAACCCTAACTGCATAATCTGGGGTGTGGCAAAATAAACCACTAAACTATCACTATTAGGTGAGAATATCACTAAGCCATAGTGATATTCCTTTACAATAGTGAAACAAAACAATTATTAATAAATTAAGATCTGTGAATTGTGTTCCATCGTTAACTTCATATTTGTAGCCTGACATATTACTAAGCCATAAAAATGGAGCCACCAGATCTACCACAGATAGTTTACAACCTCTCCCAAAAGGTTGATCAGCTTGCTCAGGCGGTTCATGATTTACAAATTGAAAATCAGTCTTTAAGGGGAATTATAAGAGACTCACTTACTACTCATACTGCACCACCTCAGCAAACACCTGAACCTTCAGTTTCACTACCAGAGCTCTTTTCTGGAAACAGGAAGCAGTATAGGCAGTTTAAGAATTCATGTCATTTACTTTATAATCTACGACCTCACAGTTATCCCACAGAGAGGATCAAGGTATTCAGTACTATTTCATTCCTGAGGGGTGAGCCAAGAATCTGGGCTGACAATCTGTGCGAACATAATGACCCAGTGCTAGGATCCCTTTCTGATTTTTTCACATGTATGGATGATCTTTTTCACGACACTGATGTACAAATGTCCGCTGAAGCCTCCATGAGGAACCTTAAGCAAGCCAAGAGACCCGTGGAGGAGTACATCACGGAATTCAAATTATACGCAGCTGATTCGGAATGGAGTCAGATTGCACTTCGAAACCAGTTCCGTTTAGGCCTCTCGGAGAGCTTGAAAGATGAAATCGCCAGGATAGAACTCCCAAAAACCCTAGAAGGAATGATGAATGCTGCAAAACAATTGGATCGCAGACTGCGAGAAAGGAAGGCAGAAAGGTTTTCTGCAGATGTCCGACCAAAACCTTCTATCTATTCCCCACCTCAACCAACCCAACATAGTAAACAAACAGCTGATCCCATGGATATCGGAATAGCCCGTGGTCCTTTAACAACAGAAGAAAGATACCGCAGGAAGAGTAATAATCTGTGCATGTATTGCGCCAATCCTACACATTCAGTCCAGGAGTGTCCCATTTTACAGAAAAACAAGAAATGTAAGTTCAAAGTTACAAGTTATTTATTAAACACCACAAAAACTAAAACTTATTGCATGTTAACTCTCTCCATACAGTGGGACCAAGATCAGCTGACTACTGAAGCCATCATAGACTCGGGAGCTTATGGATGCTTTATTGATTATAATGTTGTAAAGCAAAATAAAATACCCCTTATAAAAAAGCATACTCCATTTTCTTTTCATATGATTGACGGTTCAGAACCTAAAACTGGCCCTATCACACACCATACCACACCGTTAACAGTTACTACAGCAGGACACACAGAACACCTCTCATTTGATGTTGTCTCGTCACCACATTTCCCAGTGGTTTTGGGTATTAGTTGGCTCAAATTACATAATCCAGTTATCCACTGGTCACTATCTTCCATAAAATTTGATTCAGTCTATTGTAAAACAACATGTTTCCACAAACATGTTCTACTCCAGACCGAAATAGCTACAGAAGAACCTGAGTTGCAAATTCCTTCACCTTATGCAGATTTCAAGGATGTATTCAGTAAAGTAGAAGCTGAGAACTTGCCTCCTCATCGTGCATACGATTGTCCAATACAACTTCAACCTGGTTCTTCCATCCCTTATGGACACTTGTACCCTCTCTGCAAGCCAGAATTGGATCATTTAAAGGAGTATCTCGAAGAAAATTTACGGAAAGGATTTATCAGAGCATCAACATCACCAGCAGGTGCCGGAATTTTTTTTGTGCGGAATAAGGATTCATCATTACGTCCCATAATCGATTACAGAGAACTCAACAAACGCACAATAAAAAATCGTTACCCACTCCCATTAATCCCAGAACTAATCGAAAGGTTATCTGAGGCAACTATATACACGAAACTCGATTTAAGGGGAGCCTATAACTTAGTGAGGATAAAAGAAGGACACGAATGGTTGACCGCATTCAGGACAAGGTATGGCCTTTATGAGTACCTTGTCATGCCGTTTGGACTGTGCAACGCACCCGCCACTTTTCAACACTTCATAAACGATGTGTTCAGAGATCTCTTAGACATCTGTCTTGTGATATACCTAGACGATATTTTGATTTATTCTAAAAATGAAACAGAACACAAAACACACGTGCGATGGGTACTGTCTAGGCTCCGAGAGCATAAACTGTATGCTAAGTTGGAGAAATGCATATTCCATACCAAGCATGTGTCATTCCTTGGATATGATATCTCACCAACAGGTATCACTATGCAAAAACAAAAAGTAGACGCTGTCAAAAATTGGTTAATACCCAAGTCCAGAAAGGAACTCCAAAAATTCCTAGGTTTTGCAAACTACTACAGGAAATTCATTAGAAACTTTTCCAAGATAGCAAAACCACTGACGAAATTAACCAGCATTAACTCATCTTATAACTGGGATCCAGACGCTAATTCAGCTTTTGAATATTTAAAGGATAGTTTTACATCAGCACCCATTCTAAGATTTCCGAACCCCGAACACCACTATGTGTTGGAAGTTGATTCCTCTGATTTTGCCTTAGGCTCAGTTCTCTCTCAACAGGAAACACCAAACGATCCCATCCATCCAGTTTCTTACTTCTCACAGATGATGTCAACAGCTGAAAGAAATTATTCCATAGGAGATAAAGAACTCCTCGCAATAAAAAGATCACTGGAACACTGGAGGCATCTTCTCGAAGGTACCAAGTTTCCTATTACCATTTTCACAGATCACAGGAACCTACTTTATTTAGAAAACAACAAAACTCTTTCAGCAAGACAGGTCCGTTGGAGTTTATTCTTCTCGCGCTTCAACTTCAATATTGTATATAGACCTGCCTCCAGGAATGGTAAAGCAGATGCTCTGTCTCGCCTACCTGAGAAACCTAAAACAACAACCCAAAATACCACTATCTTACCTACCGAATGTTTTGTAGGTCTAACCACCGATGTGATAACCGAAATCAAACGTCATTGTCTCAAGGAGCCGGAGCTACCTCACTCTTCTGTGCATAAGATTGATGACCTGTACTACCATGAAGGGAAATTATACATTCCCAAAGCATTGCGAATAAATTTGCTCAAGTTATACCATGACTCTCCATTAGCCGGACACCCAGGAATTTACCGAACCTTGGAACAGCTTTCACGGGATTGTTGGTGGCCAAAAATGAAAGAATCCATCCGAGACTATATCTTAACTTGTGCCATTTGTGCCACTTCGAAATCCGAGAGAAGAGCTCCGTATGGATTATTAACTCCATTACCAGTACCGAAGAGACCCTGGTACCATCTATCGATGGATTTCATAGTGGATTTACCTGAATCAAATAAACAGACAACAATCCTAGTGGTCATAGATATATTTACTAAGATGGCCCATTTTGTGCCGTATCACAAAGTACCCACATCCTCTGAGACAGCACATTTATTCATAGATAACATACTCAAGCTACATGGGTTACCAAAGATAATAACCACCGATAGAGGAACACAATTCACCTCACATTTCTGGACAAAACTTTGTGACTTAACACAGATCGATCATCGTTTCTCGACATCATTTCACCCTCAGACCAATGGTCAATCAGAGAGACTGAATCAATGGCTGGAACAATATCTTCGGTGCTATTGTTCCTACCATCAAGAACATTGGATGAACTTCCTCTCCATGGCTGAATTTGCCTATAACAATGCTGTAAACTCATCTACAAAATCTACACCATTTTATGCAAATTATGCCTACCATCCAACAATATCTTTCATTGCAACAGACACCTTAAATTCACCCTTAATCGATGATCTACATGATTCCTTACAAGACAATTTCCGCTTAATTGAGGAGAACATAAAAAATGCTCAGCTCACTCAAAAGCATTATTACGACCTCAAGAGAAGACCACCACCTATATACGCCATAGGTGATCTCGTTTGGCTATCCACCAAAAACATGAAATTACAGATACCGAGTAAGAAACTCTCGGGTCTGTTCATAGGACCATTCCCTATAGTTAGAATTGTCAATGAAAACGCAATGACTCTTAAATTACCTGATAGTATTAAGGTCCACCCCACATTTCATGTGTCACTATTGAAACCATACAGAGCCACTCGTCACTCTCAACTCATTCTTCCACCACCTCCTCAGGCACTGGATCCAGACGAATATGAAGTGCATTCCCTGCTGGATTCCAGGTTCCATAGAGGTGAATTACAATATCTGGTACGCTGGAAAAATTATTCAGCTGATGACGACACATGGGAACCTGCAACCAATCTTAGAGCTCAACGGCTGGTCACTCTCTTCCATCGCAGAAATCCAAATCGTCCCAGACCGGCAACTGTGGGACCGTTGCCCTGAGTGGGGGGTCATGTCAGGAACCTAGCTCCTTCTAGGACCCAGCGGAATCCTTCAAGCAACAAACTTGCAGCTTGCCTTTAAAAACCACCCCAAATCAATTCTCTTTGCTTAGTAATTTGGAGTACAAGGCTACCCTATTTACCTGAGCCTAACTACTTTGAATAACTTGTTTTCTGAACTTTTTTCCTCACAGGAACTTTTTGATACTTTGTTCAACTTTAACTGGAATTCATCCAAACAACTGCAGTGTTCATTAACTTAGGAGCTGACATGCAATCAATTGAATGAACTGCCTGAACCAAACTGCAAGTATTATTCTATGTGTTCTAATGCTTTGTTACTTGGAGAACTTTCACTGTGTAGTTAGTATTTAAAGGAGAGTTACCACAGAACTTGTCACTGAAAATCTGGCTTTAACCCTTATTGAAACATCCTGACTGCAGATTAATAAACAACACAGCTTCCACAGTGAAACTGGAACTTCCACAGAACAGGCTGTGCATTCATTACAGCTCTGCCACACTACAAGTGCAACACAAGACAAGGTACAAGTAATCTCTGCAAATAAAATAGCAATACTGCATGAGCATATGTATAACTGTTAACAGAACCTGGTTACTAGTTAAATATTTATGTGTTACACTGCATAAGACTCTGAGAGTTAATAGAACCATTACTACACCTGCAACTTAAGAACTAAAGCTAACTTAATATTGAGAACAATTTCTACAAATCCTATTCAAGTTTGCTTAACCCTAACTGCATAATCTGGGGTGTGGCAAAATAAACCACTAAACTATCACTATTAGGTGAGAATATCACTAAGCCATAGTGATATTCCTTTACAATAGTGAAACAAAACAATTATTAATAAATTAAGATCTGTGAATTGTGTTCCATCGTTAACTTCATATTTGTAGCCTGACAGTACAATAGCATCACATACATACAGACATAGATACATATAAACAATATACAGCACACTACGTACAATAGCATCACATACATACAGACATAGATACATATAAACAATATACAGCACACTACGTACAATAGCATCACATACATACAGAATTAGATACATATAAACAATATACAGCACACTACGTACAAATAGCATCACATACATACAGACATAGATACATATAAACAATATACAGCACACTACGTACAATAGCATCACATACATACAGACATCGATACATATAAACAATATACAGCACACTACGTACAAATAGCATCACATACATACAGACATCGATACATATAAACAATATACAGCACACTACGTACAAATAGCATCACATACATACAGACATCGATACATATAAACAATATACAGCACACTACGTACAATAGCATCACATACATACAGACATAGATACATATAAACAATATACAGCACACTACGTACAATAGCATCACATACATACAGACATCGATACATATAAACAATATACAGCACACTACGTACAATAGCATCACATACATAGAGAATTAGATACATATAAACAATATACAGCACACTACGTACAATAGCATCACATACATACAGAATTAGATACATATAAACAATATACAGCACACTACGTACAATAGCATCACATACATACAGAATTAGATACATATAAACAATATACAGCACACTACGTACAAATAGCATCACATACATACAGACATTGATACATATAAACAATATACAGCACACTACGTACAATAGCATCACATACATACAGAATTAGATACATACAAACAATATACAGCACACTACGTACAAATAGCATCACATACATACAGACATCGATACATATAAACAATATACAGCACACTACGTACAAATAGCATCACATACATACAGACATCGATACATATAAACAATATACAGCACACTACGTACAAATAGCATCACATACATACAGACATCGATACATATAAACAATATACAGCACACTACGTACAAATAGCATCACATACATACAGACATCGATACATATAAACAATATACAGCACACTACGTACAATAGCATCACATACATACAGACATCGATACATACAAACAATATACAGCACACTACGTACAATAGCATCACATACATACAGAATTAGATACATATAAACAATATACAGCACACTACGTACAATAGCATCACATACATACAGACATAGATACATATAAACAATATACAGCACACTACGTACAAATAGCATCACATACATACAGACATCGATACATATAAACAATATACAGCACACTACGTACAATAGCATCACATACATACAGACATCGATACATACAAACAATATACAGCACACTACGTACAATAGCATCACATACATACAGAATTAGATACATATAAACAATATACAGCACACTACGTACAACAGCATCACATACATACAGACATAGATACATATAAACAATATACAGCACACTACGTACAAATAGCATCACATACATACAGACATCGATACATATAAACAATATACAGCACGCTACGTACAATAGCATCACATACATGCAGACATCGATACATATAAACAATATACAGCACACTACGTACAATAGCATCACATACATACAGAATTAGATACATACAAACAATATACAGCACACTTCGTACAAATAGCATCACATACATACAGACATCGATACATATAAACAATATACAGCACACTACGTACAAATAGCATCACATACATACAGACATCGATACATATAAACAATATACAGCACGCTACGTACAATAGCATCACATACATACAGAATTAGATAAATACAAACAATATACAGCACACTACGTACAATAGCATCACATACATACAGAATTAGATACATACAAACAATATACAGCACACTACGTACAATAGCATCACATACATACAGAATTAGATACATACAAACAATATAC
This sequence comes from Bombina bombina, assembly GCF_027579735.1. NCBI lineage: Eukaryota > Metazoa > Chordata > Amphibia > Anura > Bombinatoridae > Bombina > Bombina bombina. The sequence continues at coordinate 12,187 of NW_026511175.1, read as the reverse complement.
AGCACACTACGTACAATAGCATCACATACATACAGAATTAGATACATACAAACAATATACAGCACACTTCGTACAAATAGCATCACATACATACAGACATCGATACATATAAACAATATACAGCACACTACGTACAAATAGCATCACATACATACAGACATCGATACATATAAACAATATACAGCACGCTACGTACAATAGCATCACATACATACAGAATTAGATAAATACAAACAATATACAGCACACTACGTACAATAGCATCACATACATACAGAATTAGATAAATACAAACAATATACAGCACACTACGTACAATAGCATCACATACATACAGAATTAGATACATACAAACAATATACAGCACACTACGTACAATAGCATCACATACATACAGAATTAGATACATACAAACAATATACAGCACACTACGTACAATAGCATCACATACATACAGAATTAGATACATACAAACAATATACAGCACACTACGTACAAATAGCATCACATACATACAGAATTAGATACATACAAACAATATACAGCACACTACGTACAATAGCATCACATACATACAGAATTAGATACATACAAACAATATACAGCACACTACGTACAAATAGCATCACATACATACAGAATTAGATACATATAAACAATATACAGCACACTACGTACAATAGCATCACATACATACAGACATAGATACATATAAACAATATACAGCACACTACGTACAAATAGCATCACATACATACAGACATCGATACATATAAACAATATACAGCACACTACGTACAATAGCATCACATACATACAGACATCGATACATACAAACAATATACAGCACACTACGTACAATAGCATCACATACATACAGAATTAGATACATATAAACAATATACAGCACACTACGTACAATAGCATCACATACATACAGACATAGATACATATAAACAATATACAGCACACTACGTACAAATAGCATCACATACATACAGACATCGATACATATAAACAATATACAGCACACTACGTACAATAGCATCACATACATAGAGAATTAGATACATATAAACAATATACAGCACACTACGTACAATAGCATCACATACATGCAGACATCGATACATATAAACAATATACAGCACACTACGTACAATAGCATCACATACATACAGACATCGATACATATAAACAATATACAGCACACTACGTACAAATAGCATCACATACATACAGACATCGATACATATAAACAATATACAGCACGCTACGTACAATAGCATCACATACATACAGAATTAGATAAATACAAACAATATACAGCACACTTCGTACAAATAGCATCACATACATACAGACATCGATACATATAAACAATATACAGCACACTACGTACAATAGCATCACATACATACAGAATTAGATACATACAAACAATATACAGCACACTACGTACAATAGCATCACATACATACAGAATTAGATACATACAAACAATATACAGCACACTACGTACAATAGCATCACATACATACAGAATTAGATACATACAAACAATATACAGCACACTACGTACAATAGCATCACATACATACAGAATTAGATACATACAAACAATATACAGCACACTACGTACAATAGCATCACATACATACAGAATTAGATACATACAAACAATATACAGCACACTACGTACAATAGCATCACATACATACAGAATTAGATACATACAAACAATATACAGCACACTACGTACAATAGCATCACATACATACAGAATTAGATACATACAAACAATATACAGCACACTACGTACAATAGCATCACATACATACAGAATTAGATACATACAAACAATATACAGCACACTACGTACAAATAGCATCACATACATACAGAATTAGATACATATAAACAATATACAGCACACTACGTACAATAGCATCACATACATACAGAATTAGATACATACAAACAATATACAGCACACTACGTACAAATAGCATCACATACATACAGAATTAGATACATACAAACAATATACAGCACACTACGTACAAATAGCATCACATACATAAAGAATTAGATACATACAAACAATATACAGCACACTACGTACAAATAGCATCACATACATACAGAATTAGATACATACAAACAATATACAGCACACTACGTACAAATAGCATCACATACATACAGAATTAGATACATACAAACAATATACAGCACACTACGTACAATAGCATCACATACATACAGAATTAGATACATACAAACAATATACAGCACACTACGTACAATAGCATCACATACATACAGAATTAGATACATACAAACAATATACAGCACACTACGTACAATAGCATCACATACATACAGAATTAGATACATACAAACAATATACAGCACACTACGTACAATAGCATCACATACATACAGAATTAGATACATACAAACAATATACAGCACACTACGTACAATAGCATCACATACATACAGACATCGATACATATAAACAATATACAGCACACTACGTACAAATAGCATCACATACATACAGAATTAGATACATACAAACAATATACAGCACACTACGTACAAATAGCATCACATACATAAAGACATCGATACATATAAACAATATACAGCACACTACGTACAATAGCATCACATACATACAGACATCGATACATACAAACAATATACAGCACACTACGTACACAAAACATTTTTTTATTATGAAATTAACACGATTTAGCTACTTTTTCACAGGACATGACATCACTCACTTTACGCTCAAAACAAGTGTTGGAAGTTTTTTTCATTACAATTTCTCGCCTCCATTGGCTTCTATAGGGAATACATGCTCGTGCACGCGACTGGCCTCTTTCCATAAGGCACAAGATATTTTTCTCCTTTAAAACTCATAATAGCAGCGTTACAATTGTGGCACTAATTCATTCATTCTTGCGTTGGTCCCGCTATGACAAATAGACCAAGAAATAGACTATTTAACACTGGAGTTGTGGGTTTTACTCGTGTGAACATCACTACAACATCATCATCTTTTACGAAATTACATTACATCAACTATAAATTATGATCAATTCTATCATCAACAATACGAAATCGGTTTCAAGAATTAATTCATATTTAAATGGACAGAAAAAATACTTTTTTAAAATTTCATTATTCACAAACAGTTGGCAATTTTAAACACTTGTCTCATTTACGTCTATTATAGCATTTCAGTTATTCAAGTCATATGCTTGGATGAACAGCATATCTAGATAGGCTCACCAGATGATGATTGATGGCTGCACACACATGCCTTTTTTTTTCATTGCCTCATACATGTGCATTGCTATTCATTCAACAAATCATATACAAACAATGAACACATTTACATCCTACAAGTACATTGGAAGGTTGGTTAACATTGGATTCTCTCTCTCAATCAGGAAAGAGAAATTATGGCTTTAGTGTCCCTTTAACATCACGATTTAAAAATTAGATACCATTCGGAATTACGTACAATATTAAGATATCATAAGAAAATTATTAGAGTTATCGCTTTTTGGGAAGGAACAACAATGCTATACTGCTTTATAGAAATAAACATATCTGGGAGAGAATCACAATACATACATAGATGTACATAACACACATCAATCAACAGCAAAACACATATTTATCTTTTTAATCAGCACACAATAAGAATGTTGCAAACTACAACAACAGAACGAAGATTTGCAAACTAGACAGGCATGTTGCTAATATGATGACATCATTCTAAGCTTCAACCATACAGATTACAGCATTAGGACTGTACCGCCCCTTTCATTAGTTTCTCACTCAATATAACAATATTACATATACGTAGACGAGAGGGTTGGAAGATCTTCACTATTATTGCGATTTCAATGGGACACGTAAAATATTGAAATCTCAACAATCACTTATATATAGAATATTATAGCTGTCAGCCGGAAGATCTTCATTATTATTGCGGTTTCAATGGGACGAGTAAAATATATAATATTATAGATGTCAGCCGTTACTTTATCGTTTTGAAACAATATGACAGCAACATTGATTGATCAGCTTCTATGCCATGTCTATGCACACATTATACACAAGTATGCACTTTCAATCATGTTAGCATGGACGTGTGTTTTATAATATAAGATTGCGTTTACTAAGTATTTGTTATGCATATGAACAAACATCACGAAGATGCACTGTATATGTTACATTTTACACTTTAACACTTTCACATTACGATTTATTGGGGGGAAAACAAAATTTCAGCAAACACCTAAAAAAACGCCCACTTTGAAAGCATTTGCGCCGCTCACATACAATCAAGTAGATACAATCAGTAATCATTACGAACACGCTATCATTGGACATTATGCACTATAAATCCCCCAAACAACATGGCTTTTGTGTTTTTGCATACCTTGTTACTCCTTGTGCGCTTGCTCTGCTGTTTGGCTTTGTGCTGCTTGGCTTGGCAAATATGGATGATCCGCAGTGAGCTTGTGTAGGTGCTGCTGGACAAGTTTTGTACAACAGAATCAGACGGGCTCCGCGTCTCCAAGAGAGGCGTGGGGAACGTCTGATCAGAGGTCCTCGTGTTGTAAGGGGGAGGCCCACCTTTGAGAACATGAGCGACTTTGAGGTTTATAACAAGTATAGGCTCAATCGAGAGCAAATCATAGGCCTTTACAAAGTACTTAAACCTCATCTGGAGCCACGTAAGCGTTTGCGCACTGCAATCTCTGGCATGACCAAGATTCTATGCTGCATACATGTCCTGGCCTCCGGAAGTTTTCAATCCGAAGAGGGGTACATGCATGGGTAGGGTACCTTCTCTGTGGTTTTTGACAAGTTTCTGAACGCCATGGTACGAGTTTGTAAGTTTTACATAGGATTCCCTCAAAATGATGACGATTGGAGGCGCATCAAGAGGGAATTCTATGCAATAGCTCAAATGCCCAATGTCTTGGGAGCAATAGATTGCACCCACATTGTGCTGCGTGCTCCAGCAGATGATTGGATCTTCCAAAATTGTAACATTTTCATAGTCTCAACATGCAGTTCGTTTGTGACTCACGGATGTGGATTATGCAGGTGTGTGTGAATTTCTGGGGGGCTTGTCATGATGCCCGTATCCTCAGGCACTCCTCTCTCTGTCAGTTTGAGTACAGACAGTTTCCCCATGGGTGGCTCGTTGGTGAGTACTTATTCACAGCACGGTTCAGAACTTAGACAATTGCCACTGTAATGTTCAAAAACAGTTGGGTTTGTGTAATGTGCAGATATAGGATGCAATTTAACCATTTATTTGTCTCTTTCAGCAAATTTCTAGTTTTAGAAACAGATATGTAGCAGGTCATGGCTTAAATGGGCAGATATAGGATGTGCTTTAACCATTTTTTGTCTTTCAGCAAATGTCTAGTTTTAGAAACAAACATGAAAAATGAAAATAGAATCGTGCGAACTTGTTAGGATTGTTCAAGAAATTATTATTGCAAAATAAAAATTATATTTTATTATCATAGGTAATTTATACATCAGATGATTTTGGCATGGCTCCTGTAATGACTTTGCTACCTGATTTTTGAAGACAACATGTGATGGTAAGTAGACACATTGGCCTCTATTTATCAAGCTGTCAACCACAAATACGCTGGAATTCTGCAGCGTATTTGTGGCGAGCCTGATTTGCCTTAGTTATCAAACCCTACAGACCGGCAAAAGTAGAATATAGTGACGTAACATACGATCCGCCGGACTCAGTCCGACACAGATCGATGCTGAAGTCACTACAAATGTTCTGAACGCAAGTTCGGCACAATCTGACTACTTTTGCTAGTTATCAAATAACTAGCAGGTACGCTCGCCACTTTTCCGGCCCAGCGTAACTGGTTTTCAATCCGCCGCCCTGGAGGCCACGGATACCATAGGAATCAATGGGAGTCGGAAAGCAGCGAAAGCTCATGCTCGCTGCTGCCCGATATACCATTGATGTCTATGGGAATGTCTACACCTAACACCCTAACATGTACCCCAAGTCTAAACACCCCCTAATCAGCCCTCCCCTACACCACTGCCACCTACATTAAATTTATTAACCCCTAAACCGCCGCTCCCGGACCCCGCCGCAACTAAATAAAGTTTTTAACCTGTAAACCGCCGCTCCCGGAGCCCACCGCCACCTACATTATATTTATTAACCCCTAATCTGCCCCCCTACACCGCCGCCACCTACGTTATACATATTAACCCCTAATCTGCCTCCCCTACACCGCCGCCACTATAATAAACATATTAACCCCTAAACCTAAGTCTATCCCTAAACCTAACACCCACTAACTTAAATATAATTTAAATAAATCTAAATAAATATTCCTATAATTAACTAAATTATTCCTATTTAAAACTAAATACTTACCTATAAAATAAACCCTAAACTAGCTACAATATAATTAATAGTTACATTGTAGCTAGCTTAGGGTTTATATTTATTTTAACTAGGTAGAATAGTTACTAAATAGTTATTAACTATTCAATAGCTACCTATTTAAAATAAATACAAAAGTACCTGTAAAATAAAACCTAACCTAAGTTACAATTACACCTAACACTACACTATAATTAAATTAATTACCTAAATTAACTACAATTAAATAAAATTAACTAAAGTACAAAAAAACCCACTAAATTACAGAAAAAAATAAAATAATTACAAGAATTTTAAACTAATTACACCTAATCTAATCCCCCTAATAAAATAAAAAAGCCCTCCAAAATAATAAAAAGCCCTACCCTATACTAAATTACATATAGCCCTTAAAAGGGCTTTTTGCAGGGCATTGCCCCAAAATAATCATCTCTTTTACCTGTAAAAAAAAATACAATACCCCCCCCCAACATTAAAACCCACCACCCACACACCCAACCCTACTCTAAAACCCACCCAATCCCCCCTTAAAAAAAACCTAACACTAACCCCCTGAAGATCACCCTACCTTGAGAAGTCTTCACCCAACCGGGCCGAAGTCCTCAACGAAGTCGGGCAGAAGTGGTCCTCCAGACGGGCTCCAGGACCCCACCGCAACTAAATAAATTGTTTAACCCCTAAACCGCCACTCCCGGAGCCCACCTCCACCTAGATTATACTTATTAACCCCTAATCTGTCCCCCCTACACCTCCACTATAATAAACATATTAACCCCTAAACCTAAGTCTAACCCTAAACCTAACACCCACTAACTTAAATATAATTTAAATAAATCTAAATAAATATTCCTATAATTAACTAAATTCTATCAGCCAATCGGAATTAAGGTAGGAAAAATCCTATTGGCTGATGCAATCAGCCAATAGGATTGCGCTCGCCTTCTATTAGCTGTTCCAATCAGCCAATAGAATGCAAGCTCAATCCTATTGGCTAATTGGATCAGCCAATAGGATTGAACTTCAATCCTATTGGCTGATTGCATCAGCCAATAGGATTTTTCCTACCTTAATTCCGATTGGCTGATAGAATTCTATCAGCCAATTGGAATTCAAGGGACGCCATCTTGGATGACATCATTTAAAGGAATATTCATTCGTCGGGTAGTCGTCGGCCTGGAAGGATGCTCCGCGTCGGATGTCTTGAAGATGGACCCGCTCCGCTCCGGATGGATGAAGATAGAAGATGCCGCCTGGATGAAGACTTCTGCCCGTCTGGAGGACCTCTTCTGCCCGGATAGGATGAAGACTTCTGCCCATCTGGAGGACCACTTCTGCCCGCCTTCGTTGAGGACTTCGGCCCGGTTGGGTGAAGACTTCTCAAGGTAGGGTAATCTTCAGGGGGTTAGTGTTAGTTTTTTTTAAGGGGGATTGGGTGGGTTTTAGAGTAGGGTTGGGTGTGTGGGTGGTGGGTTTTAATGTTGGGTGGGTATTGTAATATATATACAATAGGATATATACATTTGAATTTATATTGGATATATATGTATAGGATATATACATTTGAATTTATATTGGTAGCCTGCTTAGAGTAGGGTGACCTTTTTCTGATATATATATACCCATACATATAAAATAAGTGTATTGACAGTGAAATAAATGGTTGCACAGATATATGCTCTTCCTTAGGAGAATCCTCTAAGTTTACAGTTTTCTATACGGTTAGTTCCTATATTTAAGACATCAGCAATACCGGGCTATGGTTTATTCTTATTTTTATTTTTATTCAATCCCTATCTTGTCATCATTATGATAGACAAGTAGAATGAATAATAACTTTTATGTTAATAAACCTAAAGTGATTCCAGGAAGTATAAATAGAGTAAATGCCATTGATTATCATCATGTTTGAGGAGTGTATTTAATTTCTAGAATTTATACTAGATTTAATTGATTCAGATTTAAGAAAAACTGCAATTATAACAAGTGTCTATAACTCTATCCCAATGGCAAGTAAAAGGTCTAGCTTCTAATTGTATTTATTTGAACTTGTGTTAGACTCCAAAATAATTATATCATGTTTCCCCTGTACCTTTAAATTTAAACTTTAGGTAATTTTTCCCAACCAATCAGGGCCCAGTGAGGGCTTTTTAAACTCAAGTATGTATGAATGATTTTAAGGACTATGAATACGGCCAAGGCTGAAACATGTTAGTCTCTTTTTTTTTATAAGGGTAACTTGTCCCTCCATCTTTTAAGAAATCTAATAAAAGTTTAAGATTTTATAACTTTTTTACTGGCACCTTCCTTTTTTTTTGTCTTTTGTTTTGTTTACTTTGTTTGTCCTTGTCAACTCCCTGAAAGGACTGTGATGCACTATGTCACCTTGTCAGATGGCTCCAAAGGGGCTGTGTTGGCCTTTGTTTGCCCTTGTCAAATCCCTCCAAGGACTGTGATGCACTAAGTCACCTTGTCAGATGGCTCCAAAGGGGCTGTGTTGGCCTTTGTTTGCCCTTGTTAGCTCCCTCCAAGGACTGTGATGCACTATGTCACCTTGTCAGATGGCTCCAAAGGAGCAGTGTTGGCCTTTGTTTGCCCTTGTCAAATCCCTCCAAGGACTGTGATGCACTAAGTCACCTTGTCAGATGGCTCCAAAGGGGCTGTGTTGGCCTATGTTTGCCCTTGTTAGCTCCCTCCAAGGACTGTGATGCACTATGTCACCATGTCAGATGGCTCCAAAGGGGCAGTGTTGGCCTTTGTTTACCCTTGTCAACTCCCTGATAGGACTGTGATGCACTATGTCACCTTGTCAGATGGCTACAAAAGGGCTGTGTTGGCCTTTGTTTGCTCTTGTCAACTCCCTCCAAGGACTGTGATGCACTAAGTCACCTTTTCAGATGGCTCCAAAGGGGCTGTGTTGGCCTTTGTTTGCCCTTGTCCGCTCCCTCCAAGGACTGTAATGTCACCTTGTCAGATGGCTCCAAAGGGGCCGTGTTGGCCTTTGTTTGCCCTTGCCAACTTCCTGCAAGGACTGTGATGCACTATGTCACCTTGTCAGATGGCTCCAAAGGGGCCGTGTTGGCCTCTGTTTGCCCTTGTCAACTTCCTCCAAAGACTGTGATGCACTATGTCACCTTGTCAGATGGCTCCAAAGGGGCCATGTTGGCCTTTGTTTGCACTTGTCAACTCCCTCCAAGGACTGTGATGCACTATGTCACCTTGTCAGATGGCTCCAAAGGGGCCATGTTGGCCTTTGTTTGCCCTTGTCAACTCCCTCCAAGGACTGTGATGCACTATGTCACCTTGTCAGATGGCTCCAAAGGGGCCGTGTTGGCCTTTGTTTGCCCTTGTCACCTTCCTCCAAGGACTGTGATGCACTATGTCACCTTGTCAGATGGCTCCAAAGGGGCTGTGTTGGCCTTTGTTTGCCCTTGTCAACTCCTTTCAAGGACTGTGCTGCACTATATAATAATGTCACCTTGTCAGATGGCTCCAGAGGGGCTGTTTTCTCATTCTGACTTGTATTTCAAATTATCTTATTTATTTATGTTTTATGAAATTCATAAATCATATTTATCATAATAAAAAGAATGTCATTAAACTGTTATGTTCCTTCTTTATTTATTAATGTCATTTCTAATAAAATATCTTTTATGTTGATAATCCTTAAAAGATGCTGACCACAATTCTTAATTTATGGATATGCAATCATAATGTACATTTTATTATTATTTCTTTTGACATCAACATACACATATAATATCTTTAAAACAGACTTATCATAATGTTGACAACACATTTATTCCAATTTTCCTTACATTGTATTAGTATAACCAAATAAATCACTGTGTGATATGCACACATTTTAGATGATTAATCTCTTTCTATTATTTGTTATTATATTTAATTATACAACGATATATATTGCTACATAGGTAACATATAATGTATAAACAATCCACATTTTCGTAATGTATATAGTAGCATTATTTTTGTTAAACCCTGCTGCTACCAAAATATTTCCTAATCTTCCTATTGTAATGAAATATATAGTTATTACCAACAATGGATTATATTTATATATCAGAGTATAATGTTATCTAGCGTTACATTATGTGAAGCTGTGCATTACATGAAACAAACACACTTCATATATACCAATATAGCACATATTCCGTCCTTTAATTGGATGAAGTTTTTACGCAATCTTGGATGCGCCATGTTGCGTAAGACGTCTCATGCAAAGGTTTTAAATCCGTCCTTTGATTGGATGACGTTTTAACACAATCTCGGATGCGCCATGTTGCGTAAGACGACTCATGCAAAGGTGTTAAATCCGTCCTTTGATTTGATGACGTTGTCCCCCAATATTTGATTTGCCACGTTTACGAATGAGAACACAAGTTTGAAACCATGATTTTCTTGGATTATGGATTGTGTCAATCATGTACATTGTTGAAACATAGATGATAAAGACCAAATAAATATCTATTGCTGGCTTTCTTGTGGAAGAAGCAAATGAAGGAAATGTGTTTTTGATCCCAAATATATTTTGAGGCAAGTGCTAATCCATGAATGTTCAACAATGAATATACTCCATCTTGTTTAATATGTTTGTCAACAATATTTAAAATTTACCAAATAATTGTGTTGTGTTTAATTTTCTACACATATAATTCCTAAACATGCGCTTTTGGATTTTAATTATTTAATATGCATTGACCTTTATCATCTGATAAATATATATGAGATGTCTACTTATTCTATATGTTCTGATATTTCTTCTTAATGTAAATGCTCATAATCGTGTCATGTATAGATTCCACATTGTTTTTCTACAAATATAGAACTGTGAGCATATATTTCAAATGTAACTCTTAAAGGGACATTAAACTCTAAATGTATCTTTTCATTAGTTATGTTAAACATACAATTATAAGCAGGTTTCCAATTCTCTTCTATTCTCAAAATGTGCTTCAGACTCTTGGTATAATATGTTGAAAGAGCATCAATACACTACTGGTTTTAAGTGAACACATGGGTGAGGCAATGACAATCGGTAGACATATGCAGCCACCAATCAGCAGATCTAAGCTATGTTCTTGACTGCTCCTGAGCTTTCCTAGATAAACCTTTCAGCAAAGGCTAACAAGATAACTTGTCCGAATATGAGTAAACGTAAATGTTGTTTAAAATGTTATGCTCTGTCAAAATCGTGTAAGCAAATGTTCTGCTTTCATACACCTTTTAAAATAAATAGATTTAATAAATGAGTTAAACACTATAATGTAGCTTTAAAAATATACACTGTATTTAACACTTAGAGAGAAATATGGCATACAGGCTTATTATCAAATTGTAATGATCAATATTTTGTATTAGGAGAACAGTTTGGACATCACAATGCAAAAAACAATCAATCTAATCAACAAGGACAGCATGTGATGATGTTGTCTCCACACACTTGTAAAACACACTCTGCAAACACTATGCCTCCATGGACCCAGTCCCATAGAAGCCTATTAAATACAGAGTGTGCTCCACAAGTGTAAGAAGACAACATCATCACATACCTATCCTTTACACATTAAATTAAAAAAATATATCTATATACATAATTACTTCCTCCTCCTTCCCTTCTTCCCAAGAGATGAAGGCTCTGTGGAAGGCAACTGCCCCCTCCAACGAGTTCTCCTAGGAGATGTTTGGGGA